>NC_050072.1:12603440-12707106 GCF_009764565.3 Dermochelys coriacea | reverse complement strand
TGGATTCTGCTCAGTGTCAGAAACCTCCTGAAAGGTGTCTCTGGTTTAGAAGGATGCCTTAGCAATGACATCATGCTGGCCTGTGTTTCTTATCAGTGTCTTTGGCTTTTAAATTTACTTACTCCAACTACCAGCCCTACAGATCCAACCTATTGTCTGAAAAGCCAGGTGGGAAATAACGCTGTGTTTTGTCCACTTTGTACATGATCACAGCTTTCTGAAAGAGATGGTCTAGTTTATCCACAAATTATTGGGCTTGAGACAGGACTCAGTGGGTGAAATTCTTTGGCCTATGTTATACAAGTTAGAGTGGTCCCTTTTGGTCTTAAAATCTATAAATTGCTGAACCAGTGCTAGAGAATTTTTAATGAGCATAGCAGTGGCCCTGTTGCTGATGATGAAGGAGGAATAATATCTTACAGTCCACTCTTCCAGAGCCTTCATGGCTCTGTTTTGTTATCAGGGAAGCAGTCGGCCTGGTCCACTTCACCCACAGGTGCTCCACCCCACGGCTCCTGGTGAACCAGCAGCCCTTGGGAGCGGGGGCCTCTGCCCATGCTGAGCCCAGCGTCCAAGGATCCAGTGGGACACTGCCTTTGCCCTCCTGATCCCAGTGCCCCCCTGGCACAGCAGCTGCAGAGATCCCTCCTCACCTTTCTGGGGAGGGGCCCAGGCAGCTTGTGCAAACCCCTCCCTCCAAAGTCGCCCCGCAGTGGGTTTCCTCTGCACAGAGGGATCCAGCGGTGACCTCTCACCCTTGTAATTCACCCAACATTACTTTCAAATAAAGTCCCCGACCCCTGTTAGTGGTGGGGGTCAATTCTGGGGGGGAAAAAAAAAGATGTGATTTGAAACAAAGTATAGAGGGGCAATTTTTGATCACTTTTCTGGTAATAATCCCACATTATTACAGTCTGTTCAGATTTGAACACCACTATGCACATCAGCTTGGTATCTGAATTTGTCTGTGACTCTGATGAATCATAGCAGTTTGAGATGGAAAAGAGTTCTTTAAGTCATCAAACCCAGTCATTGCTAACACAGAATTGTTCCCAACATCCAGTGCTCTGTCCTGTTTTAAATGACTCAGGAAGAGAACTGCCACCAATTTCCTTAAAAGAATATTCTACCAATCTCATTTGCCTTTGCTCTATTTCATACCACAACACACCTGGACTACATAACCAATTCCTTTGCTGTACATTGCCTTTAAACTGAGATATGTATGTGACTCCTATGAGTTTTAAATACTATTAGGAACCACATGCACTAGTTTTGTCTAAATTTGAAGTGGTCTTTTCATCATTTGCAATGCATTTGGTGATGCACATTTAAATCTGAAAGATCTCTGCTGTCTAGAGAGATATGGCCTGCTTGTGTTCAGTTCTTCGCAGACTATCAGAGAGAGAGGAGACACACCCTGTGTTCTCTTGCGGAGACTGTCCTTTTGTCCTTCCTTGCTGTTATCCATTATCTGAAATAAACCATTTTAGACTCCATGCTTTGCTCAAAATCCTCACACAAAGGCTCCCACCCTCGCCAGTTCCCTCTAGGTTTAATTCTTTTCAACTCCTCTTGTTGCAATGTGTATTTTCAGACAGCTATGACAGAGGAATGATCCACCAGGGGGCGCTCACAGTTAACAGCAGCAGACTTACCATGGCCCAGCTCTTTCTGCACAATGGGCTTTTAATGGTGTTATGCACCTTTGTTCTATGTTACAAGAATAATCATATGGGCATTGAAGGAGCTTTAAATTCTCTTTCCAATCTCCTCCTCCCTGTAGCTTCTTCCTCTTATGCCCTCTGACCCCCTATTTCCCTCCTCAAGAAGCACTCTCAAAAGAGAGATTTGATGCCTCTATATTTAGTCTCTCTCTCTCTCTCTCTCTCCTTCCAATCCCTTTCTCTTCTTTTTAAAAAGTGGACCTCCACCTTGATCTTCGTGTGTTTGTATTTTAAAGGATTTTCTATTTTTATTGTTATACAATGCCCTGAGCACTTTGCTAGAAGTTCTGATACCATGTAGATCAGAGGTGGTCAAACTACGGTATCCCGAGGGCCACATCTGGCCCGTGGGACCCTCCTGCCTGGCCCCTGAGCTCCTGGCCCGGGAGGCTTGCCCCCGGCCCCTCCCCCGCTCCCTCCCCACAGCTTCAGCTCACTGGGCCGCTGGCGCCATGGTCTGGGAGGCCTGCCCCAGTGCTCTGTGCTGCGAGGTGCATGGCTGCCTGAGCTGGTGTCTGGGTGGTGCGGTAAGGGAGCAGGGAGCCGGGTGGGTTGGTTAGAGGGCAGGGGAGTTTGGGTGGTGGTCAGGGTGGTTAGAAGGCGGGGAACAGGGGTGTTGAATGGGGACAGCCATTCTGGGGAGGGCAGTCAGGAAGGAGAGGGGGGGTTGATGGCGCAGTGGGGGGCAGTCAGGGGCAGAGGTTCTGGGGGTGGTCAGGGAGAAGGGGTGGTTGGATGGGACAGGGGTCCCGGGGGGAGCAATCAGGAATGAGAGGAGGGATTGGATGGGGCAGTTAGGGGCGGGGGGTTCGGGGGTGGTCAGGGACAGGGAGGAGTAGATGGGGCAGGGGTCCTGGGGGACCATCAGGGGACAGGGAATGGGGGGGTTGGATGGGGCAGGAGTCCCAGGTGGGCTGTCAGGGGGTGAGAAGCGGGTGGGGAGTCGGATAGGGGTCGGGGGCTGGGCCATGCCTGGCTATCTGGGGAGGCACAGCCTCCCCTAACCGGCCCTCCATACAATTTCAGAAGCCCGATGTGGCCCTCAGGCCAAAAACTTAGCCCTCCCCGATGTAGATGATAACATTATTATTAGTGTGTGTGGTAGATATGGCTAGCTAAATAACCCCCAGAGGCCAGTAATATTTCAACAAATGTCTATTAGCAATATAACACAGCATAGTAACTGTTCTCACATGTATAATTATTATTTATTGGTATACAATAGCACCTAGAAGCCCTAGTCCTGGACCGTTGTGCAAGATGCTGTATGAACATAGTCCCAAACTCAGATTATAGAAGAACAGATAAAACAAGACTTGCTTCTTCAGTGATGTCTGCAAGAAATGAGTCTAGTCATAATTTTAAAAACTCAGCCTGTTCAGATTGAATAATCACGTGATCTGAGTTGCAGAGGCAACATGACGTAGGGGCAGGGCACTGAACTATGAGCCAGGAGACCTGCATTCTAGTCTCAGCTCTTCCACTGTTACCTTGGGCAAGTGACTTCAGTGTTTGTTTGTTTCCCTTCAGGCCCTTTGTTTGATGTTTCCTATTTAGGACATTTTTGGGGACAGTGACTGTCTCTTATTTCATATTTGAAAAATGAGTTTCAATGGGATTTAAGCACATACACGTAAACCTCTGCTTAACTATAAGTATTGCAGAATTAAGGCTGATGTGACCAGTTGAAAGTCCCTGTCATTTCCAGTTTCTTTATTTTTAAGATTTAGCCCAACATCTGAAATTTGGTAGTTGTACAAGGCCCGGTCTACTCTTAAAAATTAGATCGACCTAGCTGCATTGCTCAGGAGTGTGAAAAATTTTGAGCTGTGTTTAGGTCGACTTAATTTCCAGTGTATGCTCAGTTAGGTCAATCTGACCCCCAGTGTAGATGCATCTAGGTCACTGGAAGAATTCTTCTGTCCTAAGTACTGCATCTTGGAGAGGCAGATTAACTACATCGATGGAAAACTTCCCTTTTGTTGATGTAGGAAGCTTCTACGATACAGCAGCATAGCTGCAGCTTGTGATGTAGACATAGCCACGACAGGTGGACTATATCACCCATATCTACCTTATAGCTTGTCGTGCAGCATTATTGGTTAGAATCTGATCCAATACTTACTGAAGTCATTGCAAAGACTTCCATTGATGTCAAAGGGCTTTGGATTCAGGCCCATAATGATTATAAAATACTTAGAAATCCTTGGCTGAAAGGTAATATAGAAAGGAAAAGTAGTATTTACTGCAATATTGTGCTGCAGAGCCAAATTCTAGTCTAGTGTAAAGCCATTAACTTCAACAGAGTTAACATGGGGATGAATTTGTCCCAAGTGTGTTAGATCACTGCTGTAGAATACTCTAGACTCCCAGAATTTGCTGCTGAAAATTGTAACTTTTTACTGGAGCTCCTCAAAAACTTAAAACAAAAGTTTGCAAATAGTTCTTAAGCATTTTAATTCTTTTAACAGACTGATTTTTGCTTTTCTCAAAATATGCTGTGGAATTTTTTTGTTGAAATATCTTTCACTTTTGAAAACAAAACTTCTTTCAGACTTGAAATCAAAAACACATGAACATGATTTTTTTTTAATTTTGAAAAAAATCCTACCATGTGACTAAACTAATTTCGAAAAATTGTCAATGCAAAAAAAAAACAAACCAAAACCCAAGCAAGGAAGCAAACAACTCTCCCAACAACCAGCAAAATGGAATGAAAACTAATGAAAAGAAAAGGCAAAGGAACCATTTTTATCAAAAGTTTCCATAATAAATAACAGAAAAATGAGAAATTTGGAGGGGAAAACCCACAAGCATTTTAAACAAGGCCTGCCCATTTTTATTAACATTTAATTTTTTTGTTCTGAAAATTTTGGCCATTTCTGCTCACTGCAAGCTATGCAATATTGTGTCTTTGAAACTTTAGCCTAGAATATGCATTGTGGTCATTAAGGGTTAATATTTTGTTGAACAGCTGAAATACTGTAGTATGTGTGGTGCTGTGTCTTGTGATGTAAACAGAAGGTAGTTGTAGGTCAAGTTAAGATATTTGGGATGGGTTTTACTAGGCATTTGTCTGAGGCTCTGTAACTAATACTTTGTTTGTCTTGTGAGCATTCCACAGAGACCCCTGCACTTTGCTTAGCTGTTTTGTGCTGTGTGCATCCGTGCTTCGCTGAAGCTTTGTTTTTTGACCAAAAATGTAGATAAAAGGAAATGATTTTACTTTTAACTGTTCTTCTTTCTCCTTGTCCACTCCTTTTTTGAATGGCTAGATGCCATCATGTCTTTCACTGATTCAGAATACTGGACCTGTGCTCTGGTTTATGAAAGATCCTGGCAACACAATATACTGTCTCTAAAATCCAGTCACACTCCATCACATAACCAAGGGATTTGCGACTTGCTTAAATGATGTGTAGAGTATTAAAAATACATCTTTTTGGAAATACCACCTCTCCAATAATACAAAATAATACAATAATACAAAATGGGGGATCTGACACCAACTCTGAGGAGTCAAATCACAGCAAAGAGTGCCATTATTAGTATAGTGATAAAATGGTCCACCCATAAAGAATGTCTAATTTTTATAGTATTTTATTCCTGTGCTATTCCTTAGCACAGCTAAGACAGAGTTAGCTGGATTCCTTTCTACCTGTGCAACATCAACAGAATTGTTTACTAAATTCTACTCTGTTACATCTGTGCAACCCCATTGGAAGAAATTTGGCTACAAGGAAGTTACTGAGGGCAGAAATGGGCCTACAGAGAACCTGTGTGACTGATGGTGACGCTCAAGGAGGAAAGACTCATAAATGTTAAGGCCAGTAAGGACCATCGTGATCATCTAGTCCAGTGGCTCTCAACCTTTCCAGACTACTGGACCCCTTTCAGGAGTCAGATTTGTCTTGTGCACCCCCAAGTTTCACTTCACATAAACATTACTTGCTTACAAAATCAGACATAAAAATACAAAAGAGTCACAGCATGCTATTACTCAAGAACTACTTGCTTTCTCATTTTTACCACATAATTATAAAATAAATCAATTGGAATATAAATATTGTACTTATATTTCAGTGTATAGTATATAGAGCAGTATAAACAATTGTATGAAATTTTAGTTTGTACTGACTTTGCTAGTGCTTTTTACGTAGCCTGTTCTAAAACTAGGCAGATAGCTAGATGAGTTGAGTACCCTCTGGAAGACCTCTGCATACCCCCCCAGGATATGTGTAACCCTGGTTGAGAACCACTGATCTAGTCTGATCTTCTGCACATTGCAGGCCATAGAACTTCACCCACCTGCTCCTGTAATAAATCCCCTAACTTCTGGCTGAGTTACTGAAGTCCTCAAATCATGATTTAAAAACTTCAAGTTAAAGAGAATTCATCTTTTACACTAGTTTAAACCTGAAAGTGAATCCAATCTGAACCTTTGAAGAGACCATGAATACGTACGTATTCATGAATACGTGCCATGCCATGCCCCATTCCCCTCCCTGCCCCAAAGGTCTCTGCCCATCTGACCCAAGGGAAAATTCTTTCTTCACCTCAAATATCAAAATCATTTGGACCCTGAGCATTTCAGCAAGACTCAACAGCCAGACACCTGAGAAAAAACTTCTCCGGAGAGCCCAGATTGAATGTCAGACTGAATATGTATGTCGAAGAAATGGTTGCAGTCTTTTACCACTCAATCCATGCAGTTAATGGATCTGATCTTCCTGCTGTCCTATTTATCTGCAGTTCTAATGTTTGGTCACTAGATGTCTCTGTGCCCTGTTGAGGGTTCCATAAAAGGCGTAGGGTCTACACTACGGAATTAGGTCAATTTTATAGAAGTCGATTTTTAGAAATTGATTTTATACAGTCGATTGTGTATGCCCCCACTAAGCACATTAAGTCGGCAGAGTGCGTCCTCACTACCGTGGCTAGCATCGACTCACGGAACAGTGCTGTGGGAACTATCCTACAGTTCCCGCAGTCTCTGCTGCCCATTGGAATTCTGGGTTAAGCTCCCAATGCCTGATGGGGCAAAAACATTGTCGCGGGTGGTTTTGGGTACCTGTCATCAGTCTCCCCTCCCTCCCTCTGTGAAAGCAACTATAGACAATCATTTTGCGCCTTTTTTCCTGGGTTACCTATGCAGGTGCCATAGCACGGCAAGCATGGAGCCTGCTGCTGTTGCAAGCATTGTAAACACTTCGTGCATTATACTGCAATATGTGCAGAACTTGTCTAAGAGACGACAGCACAAGGTCAATTGTGATGAGGACATGGACACAGATGTTCCTGAAAGCACAGACTGTGGCAGCTGGGACATCATGGCAGCAGTGGGGCTGGTTAATACAGTGGAACGCTGATTCTGGACCCGGCAAACAAGCACAGACTGGTGGGACCGCATAGTGTTGCAGGTATGGGATGATTCCCAGTGGCTCCGAAACTTTTGCATGCATAAGGCCACTTTCCTGGAACTTTGTGAGTTGCTTTCCCCTGCCCTGAAGTGCAGGAATACCAAGATGAGAGCTTCCCTGACAGTTGAGAAGCGAGTGGTGATAGCCCTGTGGAAGCTTGCAATGCCTGACTGCTCCCGGTCAGTCGGGAATCAATTTGGAGTGGGCAAATCTACTGTCGGGGCTGCTGAGATCCAAGTAGCCAATGCAATCACTGACATTCTGCTATCAAAGGTAATGACTCTGGGAAATGTGCAGGTCACAGTGGATGGCTTTGCTGCAATGGGTTTCCCTAACTGTGGTAGTGCGATAGATGGAACCCATATCCCTATCTTGGCACCAGACCACCTTGCCAACCAGTACATAAACCGCAAAGGGCACTTCTCAATGGTGCTGCAAGCACTGGTGGATCACAAGGGATATTTCATTGACATCAGCGTGGGATGGCCGGGAAAGGTGCATGATGCTCACATCTTTAGGAACTCAGAGCTGTTCGAGCAGCTGCAGGAAGGGACTTACTTTCCAGACCAGATGATTACTGTTGGGGATGTTGAAATGCCAATAGTTATCCTTGGAGACCCAATCTATCCCTTGCTCCCATGACTCTTGAAGCCATATACAGGCAGCCTGGACAGTAGTAAGGAGCAGTTCAACTATAGCCTGAGCAAGTGCAGAATGGTGGTGGAATGTGCCTGTGGACATTTAAAAGCTCGATGGCACTGTTTGCTGACTAGGTTAGACCTCAGTGCAACCAATATTGCCATTGTTATTACTGCTTGCTGTGTGCTCCATAATATCTGTGAGAGTAAGGGAAGATGTTTATGGCAAGGTGGGAGGTTGAGGCAAATCACCTGGCTGCCAATTTTGAACAGCTAGACACCAGGGCGATTAGAAGAGCACAGATAGGTGCGCTGCGCATCAGAGAGGCTATGAAAACCAGTTTCATGACTGGCTAGGCAACAGTGTGACAGTTTTGTGTGTGTTTCTCCTTGATGCAGACCCGCCCCCTTTCTTGATTTGAATTCCCTGTTAGCTAACCACCCTCCCCCTTCGATCACAGCTGGCAAAGGAAATAAAGTCAGTATTGTTTTGAAACCATGTATTCTTTCTTTATTAAACAATAAAAAAAGGGATAAAACTGATAAGGTAGCCCGGGGGACGGGGAAAGGACAAGGCCACATTGCTTATTATAGCCACACTACAAATCAAAACTGTTTGAATGACAGCCTTCTGTTGCTTGGGCCATCCTCTGGAGTGCAGGGGCTGGGTGCCCGGAGCCGCCTCCCCCCCGCATTCTTGGGCATTTGGGTGAGGAGGATATGGAACTTAGGGAGGAGGGCAGGCGGTTGTACAGTGGATGCAGCGGCAGTCTGTGCTCTCATTGCTTTCCTGCAGCTCCATCATGTCTGATGATGGCTGAGCATGTCCATTTGCTCCCCCATTAGCCTCCGCATCGCCTTCTGCCTCTGCTCTTCGTGCTCACTTAACGCTTTCCTGGCCTCTGCCACTGAATGCCTCTATGCATTCAGTTGTGCCCTATCAGTGCGGGAGGACTGCATGAGTTCAGAAAATGTCGTGAGTTCCTTTTTTTCGCCTTCTAATCTGCGATAACCTCAGGGACGGAGATGATAGGGGGAGCATAGAAACATTTGTACCTGCGGGGGGATAAAAAGGGAGATTAAAATTTAAGATGATATATTTCAGAGAAGAATAGGGAGACTCTTTTACAGTGAATCAAGCAATTCACAGCAGATAGCACATGTGCTTTAGGTATAAGATCGCATTTTGCCTTTTATATTGAGCACCTGCCGGTATGGTGACACATCACACATGGCTGGGCAACAGAATTCAGTTTCCAGGCATCCATGGCAAGCCAAAGGGTACGCGGAGTTGGCTTCTAATGCCTTCATAACATGTGGGAATGTTATGTCAAACTGCAGCGCCCTCCTTTCCGATAGCAAGCAGTGTCAGTTGGGTTTGCCATTTAAAAGGAGGGGCTGTGGTTTTTGGGTGGATGTGCAGCACACACCTCCCCCAACCCCTCTATATTGCTATTTGAGATGATCCCTTCACCCCTCCCCCCGCCCCGTGGTATGGGATGATCTCTTTTAGCCAAATGCAAACAGCCCAGCATGAACAGGGTACTTTTACTGTTCCCTTACAAAAATTCTCCTATTTCAACCAGGTGACCATGAATGATATCGCTCTTCTGAGGCTAACACAGAAAGATATAGACCGAATGTTGATTGAATGCGACCAAAACCCAGGACCATTCACTGCCATGCGTTGTGCTGCAATGATTCCAGACTACTTGCTACTGGCTTGGCGTGGTAAAGTGTCCTACTGTGGAGGACGAAATAAGGCAGCCCTCCCCAGAAACCTTCTGCAAAGGCTTTCAGAGTACCTCCAGGAGAGCTTCATGGAGATGTCCCTGGAAGATTCCCTCTCCATCCCCAGACATGTTAACAGACTTTTTCAGTAGCTGTACTGGCTGCGAATGCATCCCAAGTCTTCAGGGCATAACAAACAGTAAACACTATTGCTTTTAAACCCTGTACTGTAGTTACAAATGTGCACTCACCAGAGGTGCCTTCTCCGTCTTCAAGGTCGGGGATCCCGCCTTGGGAGGGTATTGGCTCCAGGGTGATGAAGAGGTCCTGGCTGCTGGGGAGAACGGATTCACCACTTGCCTGCTGCGCATTCTCCTCCTCCTCTTCCTGATCCCCAAAATCCTCCTCTGTGTTGCGTGAGACTCTCCCCTTGCAGGAGTCCATGGACAGTGGTGGGGTAGTGGTAGGGCCTCCCTCCTTTAATGCCATGCAGCTGATCATAGAAGCGGCATGTATGGGACTCTGACCCAGAGCGACTGTTTGCCTCCTTTGTCTTTTGGTAAGCTTGTCTGAGCTCCTTGACTTTCACGTGGCACTGCTGTGTGTCCCTGTTGTAGCCTCTCTCCATCATGCCCTGTGAGATTTTGGCATATATATTAGCATTTCTTCTTTTTGATCGGAGTTCGGCCTGCACAGATTCTTCTCCCCAATACAGCAATCAGATCCAGTGTCTCCCTTTCGGTCCATGCTGGAGCTTGTTTGTGATTCTGGGGGGACTGCATGGTCACCTGTGCTGATGAGCTCGCTACACTGACCAAACAGGAAATGCAATTGAAAAGTTCCTGGGGCTTTTCCTGTGTACCTGGCTAGTGCATCGGAGTTGAAAGTGCTGTCCAGAACGGTCACATTGGAGCACTCTGGGATAGCTCCCGGAGGCCAATAATGTCAATTTGCATCTGTACCACCCCAAATTCGACCCAGCAAGGTCGAATTTACCGCTACTCTCCTCACGGGGGAGGAGTACAGAAGGAGATTTTAAGAGCCCTTTAGGTCAACTTAACAGGGTTGGTTGTGTAGACGCATTCATTTTAAAATCGACCTAACCCTGTAGTGTAGACCAGGGCATAGTCTCCAGTCCTGGAGTAAGATGGAAGCCATCTTGTTTTGTTCATCACATGTTGCAGATCTCCCTAATAATCCCTTTCTGAAGAAGGATTGTAGCTTCATATATCATGATACCCACTGTTCTGTCCTCCAGTCCTGCCTCAGTGCTCCTGCAGAGAAAATAATCATAGAGTTTGGTTACATGGGCTCTCCAGTTCCTGGCCCCTTCCTGTGCAATGGAAAAACACCATGTCTGCTGAACTAGGTATTAATCAGAAGCAAGTATCAAGGTTTCTGAGTTTTCCCTGATGAAAATTGGCTGGAGCCTCTCTATTGTTGGTTCAGGAGTGGCTGGTGAAAGCATTCATGTAACTCAGCTGGGTGTATCCCTGCCTGTGGATGGCTGTGTAAGCCCAGTACCTGGAGAGGTTTGCAGCGTGTCACAGCATCACAATGTGAGAGGGCTCAGCGGTAGCCCAGTTCCAGGTTGCACCTTGGGAACCCATCACAGAAGATATAGGGGCCAGTTTAAAAAGCAAATAAAAAGCACATTTTCACTTTGCTTCTGATGGTGGCACCTATAGTGCAGTGCTGATTAGTTCTATAAAGTGTCTCCCTGAGCCACTTGCATCACCCTGGGCTTTCATCCAGCTGCTCCTAATCCAGAAGCTGATCCCTTCAGACACTGGGACAGATAGGAGATGCTGTGGTTTCTCTTGAGGTGAAGGAGGTATGTAGGTGGGTGTGATTCTTCTTCTTTGACTGCTCAAGTCCATTCCACTTCAGATGCATGTGCACCTAGTGCATCAAAACCAAAGATATTTTTCCCTTAGCAGCACCTATTGGAGCAGCACATGTGCACTTCACACACTTGTGCTGCCAACTGATGGTGTAAAGGGGAGAGCTGCCCTGACTCCCTTCAGTTTCTTCTCAGCCCCAGTGGTTAGGAGTTGGAGCATGGGTGCCTCATCACACAACTTCTCTTTTGTCCTCTAAGGAAAAATTCCACCCCCCCCCCCGAAGTACTTTTTGTAAATAGCTCAGTACGATGTAGTTACAGTAGTGTTGCATCCCTTGTTCAGGTAGACTCCAAAACCCTCCTCCGTTCTGAACTGCTTGTGAGTTTCCTGATGGGGCATGGATATGTGCGGTCAGTGGAAGACGAAAACGCGGTTGCTTATCTCGTCTGTAACTCTTGTTCTTTGAGATGTGTTGAACTGTGTCCACACCATGACTCACCCTCTTTCCCCTCTGCCTACTGGATGCGACTGAAGGGGAGTTGGGGGCAGCCCTACCCTTTATACCATTGGGTGGTGGCATGAGCTTGCAGAGGGTGTGTGCACCATCCAGATGGGTAATGCTATGAGGAAAAAATTTCCAGCTTTGGTGCCTTGGGTGTGCACACATCTGAAGTGGAATGGACACGTGCAACACAGCTTGAAGAACAACAGTTACAGAACAGGTATGCAACCACTTTTTACGCTGCAGCTATGATTTGTTTCTAGGAGCACTGTAAAAATCTATGGTAAGGTACAATCCCTACCCCAACAGCCTACAGTCCAAAAAGAAAATAAGATTTACAAGGAGGAGGGGGGAAAGGAGCATAACCTACACGTTAATTGATGAAGGTGGTAACTGACTGCAACTTGCTAATCCATTTTTTTAAATTAGCCATGCAAACTATCCTTAATGTCCCCTAATCTTTTCCATTGTGTGTTGGCCAATTTCTTGTCGATATTGGCCTTCAGGAGATGTGAGGAAGATGTGGATGACCTTGTGGATTATCTGCTTACTGCTAGCATTTATTTCTTTATTTGTATTACTGTAGCATCTAGGCATCCCAGTCCTGGACAAGGACTCTACTGTGCTAGGTGCGGTCCAAACACACAACAAAAAGACAATCTTTGTCCTTCCCATCTCAGTATAAGACAAGAGACAATGGACAGAGAATGACAGACTAATGGGGAGTACAAGGAAACAATGAGACAATATTGGTCAATACAATAGGCATTGGTCTCAACTCACTAGCAGCCTAGGTATTGTCAAGGCTGTAGCATCTGTTAGGTCCTGACATAGACATTGAATATAGCGGGGGACAAAATGGATCCTTGTGGAACCCCCAGTTGCCCATCTGGATACAGTCTATGAGGAAAGACTGGAAGTAACTAACTTCTGGCTCTGAGAGAAGCCAGCAGCCTCTCACGTTGAATGGTGTTAGAGTCTGCAGGGAGACTCACAAATGTGTAACACCCCATGGACCCATCCCTCCATGGATACCCCTCGAATGCTCACCCCTTATCAAACAACTCCTTGTTCATGAACCCATCTGGGTGTTTAAGGTGATGCTTTTCACTGCCTGTGGATGTAGTACAGTAGTTAGTTGCTGTAATAATCATATTTCTCCTGCCCAGCAGAGGGCAGCAGGGTACTGTTAGGCAAAAAAAGAAAAGGAGTACTTGTGGCACCTTAGAGGCTAACAAATTTATTTGAGCATAAGCTTTCGTGAGCTACATCTTATGAAGTGAGCTGTAACTCATGAAAGCTTATGCTCTAATAAATTTGTTAGTCTCTAAGGTGCCAAAAGTCCTCCTTTTCTTTTTGCAAATACAGACTAACATGGCTGCTACTCTGAAACCTGTCATTAGGCAAAAAGGTTCTTTTCCCCCAAGAATCAGGCAAGCGCAGACAATACTGAAAGGGTTTATTCACAGTACTGGGAAGACTGACAAGCAGTTTCAAAGATATGGTGCCATAGTGGCCAGTTATATACATTCTCTTATCAATTAATTTGCATTTCTCTGTACATACAGAGACAGACATTGTTACAAGTCAAGAGAAAACCCTGAACAAAGATAAAAATAAGAACAGTACGTACATACAGAGGTCAACCTAATTGCATCAAACTCTATGACTACCTTGTAGGGGAAGGAGGCGGGGGGGGGGGGGTGAGTGCTTATAGACATCCTGTGGATTGTGAAGGGAAGGTTAGCATCGTCCTAAAAGCTGAGTTACTGAGCGGGCATTGACCATATAAGCTGAGCTAAATTATCAGGTATTAACAGAAACTATGTCCTTGCTTTTCAGCAGTTTCTGTGTTTTCTGCTGGCTGAATTTTAACTCCTTCCTGACAATTCCCTCCTTTTGACAAATCGAACTTTTAAGTAAGATAAAGTCAATAATTTAAATACTTTGATATACATGATCTGTTTTAGGGTTGCCCAAGGAAGGTGGGAGGGGGGAGGGAGAGGGGAATTGGGGTAAAGGGGTAAAGGTAGGAAACATAGTAAGATTTTTAAGCGTGTTTAAAGAAGTACCCACATGTGACAAGAGAGGTTATTAACACAAATATAGAAGCAGCGGCAACTGTTATTTGGACAATTGTCCACCAGGAGATGGGGCTGTAAGATGCATTACGAACAGGATATTTCAGTCGGGTGATGGTTTGATTGGAGAGCTGGACTTGAATGCGACCTTTGGTGACGTGGTTATGAATGGTGGTAAACGCAGACGCAGCAGCCAGGACCGCTTCAAGTAGTACCTCTCTGGCCAGTTGAACCAGTTGTGGTCTAAGTATAGGTTGTTATACCACTGAGGAGTTGTTGTCGTTCCAATGAACACACCACCGGGGAGGTGCACATCACCTAGGATAAATGAGTCAGTAATCTGCAGGCACATGGAAGCGTTTGCCTGGCACTGTAATGGTCCGTACATGTAATAAGATGCAGTGGTGAATGAAACACCACTGGGTAGCGGCTACTTGTACAGCAACTTCACCATCTGCAAGAGGAAGGACATCCACAACCACAGAAGAGGATGAGGTTAAAGGACGAAGGGTAGAACAGGAACACACGATGTAACAGTTCGTTTCTGTGCAACAGTCCAAGGTTGTCATCAGTGTAGCATTGTCGGGGATGGTCAGGTATCCAGACAGCCCTACATTATACCATATTATTAGCCACATATTCAATAGAATTGAAATGGAAGGAAGAAGAAAACACATGAGTAGGAATGACAGAAGGATACACAAGAAGGAAACTGAAGGTGAAGGGTGAGTCTGGAGGAAGTAGAGAGGCTACTATTAGTTGAGTAGAAATGCCTGCAATGTGGGCAACGGTGGGGGAGGAAAGGGTTTGGGATGGGGGAAAACCCAGGCATACATCTAACATGTTTTTTTTTTTCAGTGTTAAACAGATCACGAGCCAGCATATCACAAGCACAACCTTTAGCTCGTGACTTGGCCAGGTTGACTATAGCATCTGACAAGTTTCAGAGTAGCAGCCGTGTTAGTCTGTATTCACAAAAAGAAAAGGAGTACTTGTGGCACCTTAGAGACTAACAAAATAAATTTATTAGTCTCTAAGGTGCCACAAGTACTCCTTTTCTTATAGCATCTGAGGTTTTCTTAATGATGTTGTAAAAATCCTCTATGGCTACATCAATTGCAATCGGAGCATAAGATAACCCGGGTGTTGGTATGCTTAATGACTTGGGTGGTTTGGCCTTTGACCCAAGAATTGTAGGACCTTGCATCCCGAAATTGGGGGTCTATATGTGTGTGCCCACATCCCCTGAAGCTAAATACCCAGTTACAGTCCAGATCTGGTGAAATGCAGGGAGGGAGCCGAAGACTGCTCCCGGGCTGTGGTAGTTGAATTGAGACCTTGGAGCCTGGATGTTTCTGGAGGTGAGCTGTAAACACAATAGGTCCCAGGAGGTCCGGCCTGGGGGCAAGCCAAGTGTCTGGTTTCTTTACCCGTTCACCGCTGTCTCCTATAGGGAGTTGCATGTACTGGCCAGCTTTGAAGCAGGTATCTTGTACAACCCTTACCAAGGACAGATCCCAGGAGGCTGCATCAGGTTTGTTTGCCAGGAGTATTAACATGGGGAGTCACATTTGTTACCTAAAAGGATACAATATAAACAAAATGAATTTATTTATACATTTTAATTCTGGTTTTATGGACCCATGTTGGAATTCCTTGCACGTTCACAGAGGTATTTGTATGGGCCAATACCATGACCTGATTTCCCTCCTGAATGTCCGCCCAAGAGCGGGTCTCTGGAGGGTCCTGGCCTTAAGAGGGTGTGCTTCCACAAGGAACCAGTATGCCTTGCTGAAGTAGAGTGAATAATGTTACCTACCACATCCATGGCCTCAGGTTTGAGAGGGTATTGCTTGGTAGGTGGAGGGAGTTGACTGGTAACCTGGATGGGTGGGCAAAGATGAGCAGGCATCGAACTGCAAGACAGCTTATTTTCTGCCCAAACAGAGGGGAACCTGCAAAATAATTCTTGAAAAGGGTTAGATGTATCTCAAGTAAGAACCACAGATTTGGCAGTTGCAACAGAAGAGAGGGATGTATCATTACGGAGGGGGATGGTATGAGTACGCATAAAATTATCAGTAACTGTACTCTGAGCGAGGTTAAGAGTTGCTGCAAGGTTGCAGAGGACATCCATGCCCTAAATAGTCTTCTCTGCATTTGGAGCTACATTTAAAACAAAGACTGAGTCCAGAAGAATAGATTAGATTTTACAAGAACAGGGTAGCTTTTATAAGCCGTGAGTTGTGCACCTCCTACCTCTGAAATAGTAATATCCTGTTTAGTAGTGGGGAGGGGGAGGTCAGTAATGAAACAAACGCTTCTGGGTCCACGAGAATTGTGCATGGCTGACCCCTTATCCATGCTTGTAAGTGTGGCCTTGAGGGATTTATATCTGCATCAGCAGTCCTGACAGGCAAGAGGGGGCCGCTGGATCCTAGCAGGTCATGGAATTTAAAAGCCTGGCCATTTCCTTTTTGCTTAGGTGTGAGTAAGGGTTGGCAGCTGGTTGAAATACCGGTTGGGGCCAGTTGCCCAGGGCTACTGGGTTTCCCCACATACAAAACACTGTGAAGAAGAGGGGAGTATGGGAATGGGACCAGGACCAGATTGAAAGGGCAGTGAGGTGCTGCAGGGATTCAACTGGCTGTGATTCTGTCCCTGACTAGGCTTTTGGGTTTTGCACCTGCAGTTCTTTTGGGTATGTCCAAGACATCCACAGTTATAACCGATTACATTATCTTTTGCTGTTACCACGGCAACACAAATAGACTTGCTCTTTATCTCTTTGGCCTGTGTGGGTTCGCATTCAGAGGCCCACATACAGATGGATTCATAATCAGAGCCTGGGTTCACTCCCAAATTAAGGGCTGTTTGCAGGTGGGAGTTAAAACCTTCCTTTAACATCTTTAAAAATGCCTGATCAGTTTTCTTTGGGTCCGCAATTCCTGCATTGCTGGAATACATCTCCCACTTTCTCTCCCAGTATTGAGAGGCAGACTCGTCCTGGCCTTGTATGCAGCCCACAATCAGTCTCCAATTACCGGCTCTGTTTCCCAAGGCTCCTTGGACAGCTTCCTTAAACTCAGTGCAGGTACGGGTCATATCATTTTCAGATTCAAATTTAACAGAGGCCCAAATGCCATTTCAGTGCCCTTCTGTAGGGATCTTGGCCCATGATAGATCGGGGGGGCATTTAGCTTTTGTTAAGATATAAAGATCCCTGGGATGTAACATATAGGTGATAACCATCTGGCTTACTCTTTTCCAGAATATCAAATTTGGGTCTTTGAGCTTTAGATCAGGGAGATCTTTCAGTAAGCCCCTCATTTCCTCTGTGCTGAGAGGAGTGTCCTTATAAGTATTATGGGCCACTCTGTTTTCACCTGTCCCTGAGCACCAAGTGGTCACTTGGAGAGGGGCCAAGGGAGCACTGGCACTTAATTTTGGGTTAAAAGTTGGGGGAGGAGGAGAAGGGGGCCAATCACCTCAATCTTCCCCCGTGTGTGCGAGATTCCAATTCTGAATTTGCTTCTTAAGGTGTTTCCAATTAATTTCATTTTGGTCTTTATCAGTATCGCTGCTTGAGTCAGGGTCAGTAAAATTACCCTTCTGTTGTGTGCTAGCAACAATACGATGTGCAGACGAGTTGGATTTTTAGTTTTGCTTATAGAGCCTTGTTTTCTGCTTCAAGCTGACTTAGCTTGTGGTTGAAATCTGCCTTTTGATTCAGCTCTGATGTAAGAGCTTTTTGGAGTGTTTCCAACTCATGTAATTTTCTTTCATATTCGCAATACATTATTACGATCCCTTTCTTTAATCTTCCTTTCGTCTGACCAGACCACAACAACACGCTATCCATCGTATTCATACCCTCATTCCATCCATCTTTTGCCATCGTCTTTTGAACCGTCTCATGTTTCCCTTTTATAAAATCAATGAGTCTCCCACCCGGGGAGGGCATCACTGATGTTCCCGGGGCCATTCAATGAGTCTCCCTCCTGTATAGGGTAACATTGGTGCATGCCGGGGGACGCCAAATCCCTCCCCCCCCCGTGGAGGGTATCATTGACACATCTGGGGCAATTCCTAAGACACTGTGTCCCAGCTTCCTGAAACCCACTTCAGTGGCGCGTCAGGGGAGACTGACTGAGCACACCCTGATACTCCGTTTATTGCAGCACACTCTCTGGTGATCAGTACTTGGCAGTGCAGTCTTCACCTCCGATGATCCCTGCACCCCAACAATCTTGGCCACAAACACAGTCCCGTTCAGTCCTCTTGCTTGTGCATCCTATATGTCATTCATATTAAAAAAGGGGTGGAAAGGGGTGTCTCGGGAAGTCCCAAACCAAGGTGTGCACTAGAGGTGGTAAGGAAAAGGGTACTCACTCCTATCCTTGGTTGTGAGAAACTCTCCGAGGATTCCCGATCACACCCTGGTCGCCGTGCCAAAATTGTTAGGCAAAAAGGTTCTTTTCCCCAAGAATAAGGCAAGCACAGACAATACTGAAGGGGATTTATTCATGGTACCGGGAAGACTGACAAGCAGCTTCAAAGATATGGTGCCATAGTGGCCAGTTATATACATTCTCTTATCAATTAATTTGCATTTATCTTTACATACAGAGACAGACATTACAAATCAAGAGAGAACCCTGATCAAAGATAAAAATAAGAACAGTACGTACATATAGAGGTCATCCTAATTGCATCAAACATCTATGGCTACCTTGTAGGGGAAGGGGGTGGGGTGGAGTGGGAGGGGTAGGGAGGAGTGCTTACAGACATCCTGTGGGTTGTGAAGGGAGGGTTAGCATTGTTCTAAGAGCTGAGTTACAGGGCGGGCATTGACCATATAAGCTGAGCTAAGTTATCAGGTATTAACAGAAACTATGTCCTTGCTTTTCAGCAGTTTCTGTCTTTTCTGCTGGCTGAATTTTAACTCCTTCCTGACAGTGCGCACACATCACAGCCTGCAGGAGGAGAGGGGATTAGGGTAAATGTATCGTGCTTCCAAATAATAATGCTTTCCCCTGCTCGTGTACACAGCTGTGGCTTTGCTGACAATGCACTCCCATGCAGCATAAGATCAGAGTGGAGCGTTAAATGTTGTTTGCTTCCCTTTTCCCCTGGAATCTTAATCTTTCCATGGTGTTCTACTTTAATTATTTCAATGGCATGTAAAGATCCTGCTATTCCCCCGTTCATGTGCCAATCTACAAATGTAGAGGCAAAAACGGTATGTTCTGTAAAATTTGGCCTGGTTCCCTTAGGAGACTGGACCTCTGAGGTAGCTGGGAAGTGAATCCAACAGGCCAAGGGAATATTCCCTACCAGTGTCAGCCAAAGCTGTACTGTGCGGAATCATTTAGAGTCCTGCTATGTTCTAAGGCTGGGCTGCCAATCTTCCCTGTGTGTTTGTTTGATCCTTACACTGCTGAAGAAATATGAGGCACCTAAAATGCAAGCAGAAAAACACCTCAGGTCAGCATAGGCCAGCCAGCATTCCTGCACCTGGGGCTGAGCTTGGTTACTGTGGCTTAGCACAGTCGCAGAACACGCAGCTATGTCTGCCCCCGGCTGATCCAACTTGGAAATTCACAGGGTTCAAAGGCTCACAGACAGCCTTTGCTCATTTCAGCCTTTTAGTTTAAAAAACCCAAACCCAATACCGTTCAAAAAGCCTCCTGCTTGCAATGGAGTTGCTGCAGTGTTTGAGGCCATGCCAACCTAGCCTAGATAGTGGGGACACACTTGCTGATGGTCTGCAGAGAGTTGGTTGGTTGGCTGTCTCCTCTTATTTGTTTCCACCACCTAAATTACATTAAAAGAAACTAAAGAGTATACTAAAGCTTTTCCTCTGTTACATAGTTGCCATAGGAATGTTGTTCGATCGAGGTGATTTGATTGAGGTGGGGGGAAGTGGTCTGAGTGACCAGGAGTGGGAGTGAAGGTGAGCACGAAGCTCCCCTCTCTCTGTTGAGATGTGGTCCATTTCTGCTGGAAGATATTGTGGTGAGTTTTTCTTGTGATGCAGCAATGGTTTCTCAAGTGACCAGCACTCGGAGTGCTAGGTTGGCAACATGAACTTTAAAACCTCAGACCATCGAAAGCCATCTCAATATATTATATCAGATTAAAGAAAATAAGGGGCAGTAAAGGGTTACGGCTTCTATCTCTCAAGAAACACAAACCACCTTCAACAAAATATGGTACAAATGAAAGGAAATGGAAACTCTACAGCTTCACTGTTTTAGATTTAAATTTTAAAGGGGTGGGGGGACACAAAAGACTAGCCAGGGGCTCTGGACAGTCCTCAATTGTTCTGTAGAGCCTTAGCTTTTTTTTTTTTATAAAATAAACAAAGATATATGTTTGCTGTTAAGATTGAGGAGAAAACCTTCAGCCCCCAACTCTGCCATATGTTTGCGTTTTATCTGGGTCCTAAGAAGAGCTATTTTCTGCCATCAAAATGAGACCATGGCAATGGAACCCTACATTTTCCATCTGTCATGCAGACTCATCCTAGTGTTTTGCAAGTACAGGAGAAGATGGTTGTATCATAACTCAGCCTGGTTCTGTCTAATCCTCAGCCAGTGGTAAGGGTAAGGCTACAATTTAGTCATGGAGGTCGTGGAAGTCATGGAATCCGTGACTTCTCATGAACTCCGTGACTTCAGCCTGCAGCGGTTGGGAGCTGCAGGGTCCCCTGCCATCTGCGGGGGCAGGAGGCTGTGGGGTACACGCCCCCTGGTGGTCCATGCAGCTCCCAGCTGCCATGGGCGGCAGGGGAACCCCCAGAACTCCCAGCCGGGGAACGACCAAGCTCCCAGCTGCCGTGTGCCCTGGGGGAACCCTGAGCTCCTGGCTGCTGCGGGACCCCAGAAGTGGGGGCGGCAGGGGTACCCCGCAACCCTCAGGTGCTGCAGGCAGCTCCTAGCCCCTGCACAGCTGCCCTGCTTCTGGCGATGTGGGGACCCACAGATCTCTATTTTGTCATGGATATTTTTAGTAAAAGTCATGGACAGGTCACGGCTTCTGTGAATTTTTCTTTTTTGCCCATGCCGTGTCCATGACTTTTACTAAAAACATCCGTGACAAAATCTTAGCCTTAGTAATGGGCTATTGGGTTTGTGCCTTTGCTTTCTTGCATTTCATCACAGTATGTGGCTCATGCCAACCGGGCTGTCAATGACCAGGATATAGGTGCTCCTGCCTAGTGGTTGGAGCAGGAGTCAGAAAATGGAGCCCAGGCTGGAGTCAGAGTTCAGGTGCCGGAGCTGAAATCAGAAATTGGAACCTAAGGTATGAACCAGAGTCAGAAGTCAGGCGCCAGAGCTCATGTCAGAAAGCAGAGCCAGAGGTCAAGACCAGCTAACCTAGAGTGAAGGCAAAGTGCGCAACAAGGCAGGAGTAATCGCAACCAGGACTTATGCTCCTAAATCTGTCCTGCATGAAAAAGGGATTTAGGATCCTAAGCCACTTTGGTGCTCTTGAAATCTTTCCCCTCAGTGACTTGCTCAAGTCCATGACAGAGCAGGGACTTAAACCCTAGCGTCCTGTATCCCAAGCTAGCATCCTCACCCCTGGACCACCCTTTCTCCATGACGGAGCTCAGCTGAGGCCTCTAGGAGTTACTGTCCTCTGTACACCAAGATTCCCGGATTGCTCCCCTGAAGCCGAGGATGTCTGCTGAGTCAGTGTGAAGTGCTGGGGAGCAGCTCTGAGCCTGGCTGAGGGCTTTCCTTGTTTTACTTTTGAGGGAATTCTGCACTAAAAATTTTTTAAAAAAATTTTGCGCAAAATATTTTAAAATTCTGCCTGCGTATTTTATTTGACAAAATAACACAATATAATCACATCAGTTTCAATTACTTTGGTAACTTATTTCAGTCTGTAACAATACAGACAACAAAAAAGATTCAGGAAATGTTTTTTGACAAATAGATTCTTTACTAGGCATATTAATACAGAACTCTGAGTAATAATTCATTAAACTACAACCCAGAAACACATTTCCCACACTCCTCAGAAACAGTGCAAAGGCTTGGGGGAGTCAGGGATAATGGAGGAGCTGAGGGAGAGGGAAGTTATTGCTGGGAAGGAGCCTGGGTGTGAACTTGGAGGGTTGTTAGGTGTGGGTAGGAAAAGTATGGAACAGTTTTTTGGGAGGGAGGCAGGGATTGTTAGGGAGCCTTCCACATGTAGACCCTGGCTGATTCCTAGCCTCTCTCATTCACTCAGGCACATCTGCCCCGTCCCCATGTGTTCCTGCACCCTCACTCAGTCATCCCTTCTTCCCCTTCTCTTCTTCCCCCATGTGTCCATGCACCTCAATTCAGCCAGCCCCCTTCTAATGTGTCCCTGCACCCCCCCATCACTACATGTCCCTACACCCCAGTCCCATTCAGTCCCCCAGTCTGACCCCCCATTAGCCCTTCTGAACCCCAGTCTGTGACCCCCCAGCAGCCCCATGTGCCCCACACTATCCATCCCCACCTGACCTGGCCCCACAGGCAGGGCACTTTGAGGAACACAGCTTTTTCTCTTCCCTAGCCACAGGTGGGGCTGCTTCCACCTGGGAGTGGCTGCTCTCTGTTCTGGTGCCACAGTTGGTGGGTGAAAGGCATAACTACAGCATTTCTAGGCAGAATATATTTTCTGCGATGAAAAAAAATTCTGTGCGGCACATGAATTCTGAGTGTGCGCAGTGGTTCAAAAGTCCCCTAGGAGTATTGTTTAGAATACCCCCAGAGTCAGTCATTGCTGAGATTCATCATCTGTTATGGTCCAATTTTTCAGTTCTCAGCCATTTTTGGCTTTTTCATAGACACAACTTTACACTGCTTTCTGCTACTATTGCAAAAAAACAACAACAATGCTGGTTGCTCTATAACGATCTAAGATAGGTAGCCTGCACACAGGATTTTGTCTACAGCTTCAGCTATATGTCAACAGTATTTTCTACAACTGTATTACTGAATTACTCTGTGCATGCCAGACAGACAAAAGGCAAATAATACAATTTATGCTCCAAATCATGCCGTGTCTTGCTAGGTGCCACATTGATGTGCAAGATGCATCTTGCAAGAAGGCAGAAAAATGGTATTATTTCATATGGTTTTGGTGACCAGCACATGGCTATGTGATTATAAACTATATTATAATGTTGCATAAGAAGTCAGAGTTAAGGCTGTTTGTGTTAGATCCCAAGATGTACTGGGCTGAGTGAGGGAGACAGACCTTTAAGGTAGAGAGAAGGCAAAAGAGAGACCATGGAAATACAGTGAGGGCTATGAAGTGGGCATCCGGAAAGATGATGCTTTAGGAGTAAAAAGAGAGGAAGAGATGAAGGCAGTGGACAAATGAGAGAGAGAAGTGAGAAAGCATGGACCAGTGATGAGGGTCATAGCCTGGCCTCACACTTCCTATGTGCTCCTGGGAAAGTCACTTACTCTTTCTGTGCTACGCTTCTCACCTGTGAAATGGGGTTAATAGCACTTCCCTATTGCACAAGGGTGTAGAGAGGCTAAATATATTGAAGTTGCTCAGATGCTGTGGTGATGGGCACTGTATAAGTACCACTGATGCATATGTTCACATTGGCCCTGGAAGGGCAGGACATGGATTCTGTCCCAGCAAGCAAACAGGATGAAAAATATTGATGAAATGAGAACAACACATGTTTTTATGGCATTCCTAATAGACTTGAGGAAACCTCATTAATCTCCCTTCCCTATTACCCAAATACTTGATCTTCATATCAAAATCACCTGTTCCTTGTTTGTGTTTTCTGGCTCGTGTGTGTGTGTGTGTGTGTGTGTGTGTGTGTGAGAGAGAGGCTGATGCACAGGGAGATCTCACTCTCCCCCAAGCTGAATGTGACTTGTGTACCAAGCTTTGGCTCAGCAGAGCAGTCATTCCTGTGTAATTTATTTCCACTGGATTGAAAAGTGTTGAAAAGTCGCTCAGAGAAAATGCCTGTGGCAGATAGCGAGAAATAATCTGAGCACAGTGGGGAGCCATTTGTGTTCAGAAATGTCTTCTTCATGCATGTAGTAAATGAGTCTGGCTGGAAAATATATTCAGACCAAGCCTGTAAAAGGGGGACAATAAACCTACCCATCAGTCTAATACAAATGAATTGTCTGCATCTTGGATTAAGTGCATTTTTAACAATCACAATGGAGAGAATAATCACCCAGCCCTGCTGCTGTGTTTTGGAGTCAGCCTGCAGGAGTTTATCTGGTTTAAGTTTCTATGTTTAGTGAATGCTACTAATAATTTAAAGAGATTTACACTTCTTCTCTGTAGATCTCAAAGGATGGGACAGCATCTCCTTCATTTACAGGTGAGGAAACTAAGGCCCATGGTCATACAGGATATCAGTGGCAGAGTTGAGAATAGGACCCCAGGTTTCCTCACTTCTAGCCTGGACTCGAGTGCTGGCACAAAGCTTCCCTGTGACCAGTACAGACAAATGGTTAAAACAAGCCTGACTTGATCATTTTGATAAGCACTGCTATTGTTTTGAGATGGAGTCACCATCAGCTGGTATTGCATTCTCCATCGATACATGCAATGGGGGAGGTTTAGATTGGATATTAGGAAAAACTTTTTCACTAAGAGGGTGGTGAAACACTGGAATGCGTTACCTAGGGAGGTGGTAGAATCTCCTTCCTTAGAGGTTTTTAAGGTCAGGCTTGACAAAGCCCTGGCTGGGATGATTTAACTGGGACTTGGTCCTGCTTTGAGCAGGGGGTTGGACTAGATGACCTTCTGGGGTCCCTTCCAACCCTGATATTCTATGATTCTATGATTCTATAACGTTCCTTGAAGAATTCACCACCTAAGACATATTGACAGTGAAGTCAATGGTCCACTCCTCCTTGAGTCTTGTATCAATAACTCCTATGAAGTTAATGAAAGTTTCTCCTTTCCTGCAGGACAATCTGTCCTTTGCTGGAAACTTTGAAAACAGTTAGGCAGCTGGTGTGCTGTGGCAGCTGCCCATCACGTTAGCTAATATTGTTTTATTGTTTCCTCTGTGCTTCACTGTCTGTCTGTAGCCACCTGTTGTCTCTTGTCTTACACTCAGTTGCAATTTCTTTGGGAGCCGGGTCCAACTTTTTATTGTGCTTGTACAGTGCCTAGCACAATGGAGTCTTGGACCATGACTGGGAATTCTAGGTGCTACTACACTTTAACAGATAATAAATATCAGGCCCTGTGAATTCTCCTGGTTTCCTTGCTTTTTATTGTTTTCTCAGTGGCAGTACTTGTGAGTGGGCAAAGCTGCTACCCCACACCCCTTCCTGGGCTAGCTGTAGCATTGCAGAACCTTGTGTCCGTTTCCCCCCACGGTCTTTTGGCCTACTCTGGCCATAGGCATGTCCTGGCCCTCCAGCCAGAAACTTTACAGAGTTCTGTCCCTTCGGAGGACCCCGAGGCCTTTACCCAGTTGGGCTCAGCTGTCAGGCACCTCATGGCAGGCATGCCTCTGCTCCTCTAAACTGTCCCCCTCTCTAACCACTGCCTTCTGGAGCTTGATTAACCTCACTGCTCAGTGCATGGCACACTCCTCCCCTCACTCAGAGAATCAGGCGTGCTCTAACTCCTCTCCAGTCAGGCTTCCAGCTCACCCTAGAGTAGCCACTCTGATCTTCTCTCCTCCTCAGCATCATTTCTTGCTTCCCAGACAGTCCCATACACCATGGAAAATGACTGTGTAGGAAGGAGAACTACAGAAAAGGATCTGGGATCAAACTAAACGAGAGTCAACAATGTCACACCATTGCAGAAAAAGCAAACATCATTTTGGGATGAATTAGCAGGAGCCGTTGTGAGCAAGACACGAGAAGTAATTCTTCTGCTCCACTGCGCACCGATTAGCCCTCAACTGAAGTATTGTGTCCAGTTTGGGCTGCCACATTTCAGGAAGGAGGTGGACAACTGGAGAAAGTCCAGAGAAGAGCAACACAAATGTTAAAGGTCTAGAAAACACGACCGGTGAAGAAAGATTGAAAAACTTGGGTTTGGTTAGTCTGGAGATGGGAAGACTGAAGGGGGACATAACAGTATTCAAGTATGTAAAAGGTTGTTATAAAGAGGAGAGTGATAAATTGTTCTCCTTATGCACCGAGGACAGGACAGGAAGCAATGGGCTTAAATTGCAGCAAGGGAGATTTAGGTTATACATTAGGAAAAAAAATCCTAACTGTCAGGGGAGTTAACCACTGGAACAAATTATCTAGAGAGGTTGTGGAATCCCCTTCACTGGACAAATACCTGTCAGGGATACTACTTAGTCCTGCCTCAATGTAGGGGACTGGACTAGCTGACCTGTCGAGGTCCCTCCCAGTCCTGTATTTCTATGATTCCGTGATTCTGTCCCTCCACTCCTCTGAGTCTCCTTCCGCTCCAAATGAGCTCCCTAGAAATAAGCCCTGCTCTCCCGCCTAGATTAACCTTGTGCCTAGGTCTGGGGTTAGCAACCTTCCATTGGAACGGTGAACCACGGCCACTGGGAGCTGCAGGGGGCCGTGCCTGCGGATGGTCAACGTAAACAAAATGTCTTGCGGCCCACCAGCGGATTACCCTGATGGGCTGCATGCTGACCCCTGGCCTAGCTTAACCTTTTTACGGCATGTGTGAAGTAGACACCCCATCACAGAAACGTAGGTTTTTGGGGTGAGTGTTTGGGGCTGGTTTTCCAACTGAGGGGCCAGGACTGGATTGCTTTTCTGTAGGTTGCAGGTGGATTTGACAGCTGGGAGTTGGTGATCATGAACGTCCATGTGAGAATGAGATTCTTGACTTCCTTCTGCCTCCCTTTGCCACAGAAACAACATATTGAAAAATAAAACTGTGATTTAGCACTAGTCTTTGAGCACACATATTAAAGCAGGTGCCTGCTCAGGGTCTTCATAGCAGCCAGAGACTTTCTCGGTATGAGGCAGAACCATACAGTGTTGGCTTTCCAGGCATTCTGTGAGGCCTGTCTGAAGTGGATTGGGGAAGGGCAGAAGGATTGGGTGGTTGTTGGAGATTTAAGGAATGCAAGGTGTTAGCCAACACATGTATGTTAGGTTAGCATATTCCACATTATACAAATGCCTGGCAGTTATAAGAGCTAAAATGGCCTATGTTTTTTCCCAGAGTTCTGTTCACTCATGCTAAGCTACATCCCACAATACCCTGCAACAGTACAACTAAGTATTTGGCATACACAGATAGGAAAACTGTCCAAATTGAATATGTTTGCTCTACGGCTTAGTATATACTGGAGAGTAGCTTCACAGACCAGTACCTTGAATGTTAGTATCCAAGACAAAGCTAGGGAGGGTAAAGGTACAGCGCAACAAATTAAGGCACTAGTACAAACTAATGAATTAGATTTTAGTAACATATAAAAAGTTATATAACTTGTAAAATCATCAAATAAATACTCCTAGCTGAAGTGTGTAACTTCGAAAGCACTCCTGTCCAGACGAATTTAACAACGCTTCACAAATTGATTTCCTGAAAACTGATATCATATTGAACCTTTATACCATTGTTGACTTGCAGCAATAAAAGTAATTAATATTGAGTATTTAGTTTCTTGTTTTTATTTCATAATGAACCAAAGTGTAGTCAGGTTTCAGAGTAGCACCCATGTTAGTCTGTATCCGCAAAAAGAAAAGGAGTATTTGTGGCACCTTAGAGACTAACAAATTTGTTTGAGCATAAGCTTTCATGAGTTACAGCTGTAGCTTATGAAAGCTTATGCTCAAACAAATTTGTTAGTCTCTAAGGTGCCAAAAGTACTCCTTTTCTTTTTAAAGTGTAGTCAAGCAGTTGACAATTCAGTTTGTCAACAAAGGGTTACAGTGATTTGGTTGAACTTGTAAGAGGTTTTGCTGTCTGGTGGTGGGTATGTGAGGGAAGGGATCAGCATTCTTTTATGTTACTTTATTTAAATCCAAGCAGATACATTCAGAAGAGATCACATAAAAGCATAGGTTTATAGCAGAATACACATGCCTGCCTCTGTTTCCCTCCTTCAGAGTCCCCATTAACTCCACATCAGACTCTCTTTCCTTAAGCAAGCCCCTCTTTGGGCCAGTTTATTACAGAAGTCCCAAACATAGTCCATTATGACCTCCATGCACATGGGCCTGAAAATCCCAAGACATTGCATCCCTCAGCACCCCGCACCCCTGTACCATACTTTGGTGTCTTCTGCTTCATCTGGGTTTTTCAGCCCTAATTGATCCTTTCACCAAGACAGCCACTCCAGCTGGAGTGAAACCCCACTCTTCCCAGCTGGGAGCCCCGCAGCTTCTCTGCTGGGAGTTCATCTTCACCAGTGGAGCATCCTTCACTCCCCTTGGCCCTCAGCCCTCACTAGCCCTCTGGTTCCAGTGTGCTGGAGATGTTAGCAGCCCTCCCCTACCTTCAGCCTTCTCTGGCTTAAGAGTTAGCAGGCAACTGCCTCTGTTGTTTTCCTGCCTTCAGCCCTGGCCCTCTGGCTTGGGGAGATCATCTGGCAAACCCCTCTTGCTGTTCTCCTGCCTTCAGCTTAGCCCAGGAACCCCCTACAACTTCCTTTGGGGTCCATCGCCTTGTCTCAGACAGCTCTCACCTGCCCTTTTCCTGACTGAAACCGTCTGCTCTGACTCACTGGGTCTCACCCCCTCTAGGGCCCAGATGCCCTCTTTTAAGCCCAGTGGGGTCAGTTGAGTCACAGGAGCACTGGTCTCATTCCTCTTAAAGAGCCAGTTCCACCCTATGTCAGTGACCCTCACAAAGATGAGTAATGCCTTTGGATACAGATCCCAGGAAACAGGTCATGTTCATCAACTGGCTTGGATTCTTCATCTCAAGATTTGAAATACTTTTGTTAAATCTTCAGTTGATTGATGGGGAGAGATGACTGATTTGTAAAGAGACATTTAAAGAGACCACAGCCATTGATATCAACTTCATCAAATGCACACAGGTGTTGGCTGGGCAGGCAGCCAAAATGGCTGGCTTAAAGGAGAGTGGTGCAGGGACTGTTGAAAGAGGATGCTCTCACCTAAGTGATCAGCACAGCCTGGGCATGCAGCACCTGCTGCTTCCCTAATGGAAGGAAGACCTGGGTAAAGCAGAGACAATAATACAGTAGACCACCTTATGTGACTTGTGTGAAATTTTCAGCCAAAACACCTTTCAGTAAAGAATGCAGATTGGTGACAGATTTTGCAGATTCGTGTAGGTTTTGCTGAGTTGTTTCAATTGCAACCCCCCCCCAAAACATAAAAATAAATTCAGAAAAAAATCTGTGTGTTGTTTTGACATTTTCAAAATGAAACATTTTAATTTTTTTGATTCAAAACAAATTTCTGTTTCAAAATTGTCCTTTATGTTTATTGGAAGAACTGTCCAAAATGTTTAAAAATGGCCGTTGTCTCAATGAAGCTGTTCGGTGTGGTCAAAACAAAATGGGCTGTTCGGAGTGAAACGACTTCTTTTTTACTTTGTGATGTGCTAAAAACTCCCAAAATGTTCATTTTCAATTTGACTTTGTGATGGGGCAGACTCCCCACCCCAGGCAGGGAAGGATTAAAGAGCTCCTCTGGGCACAATCTGTCTCACCCCGGAGCACCTGTAATGTTTTCAAGCCTGGTGTTGGACAGGCCCTGACAAAGGCGGATCCCTGCTCTGTGTTGGATGGGGTTCAGGGTATGTCTACACTGCATTGTAAACCCGGGTCTGTGGCACCCAGGCTTGCGCACTTGGTATTCCAAACCGGTGCTTGCAATTGCTGGACTTGGGTCTCACAGCCATGCTAATGCATCCATGCTGCACTATGCCGGCCGCCTGGCTCAGGTCTATGGCTTGAGCTGCATCTACACAGCTTGGGCCTGAGTCACAGCTGGACTCTGGCTCTGACATCCCTCCCCCACCCCCCCAGCAGGTCCTGGGACTCAGGTCCTGAGTGCTTGCTGACCCAAGTCAGACTGATTTGTGTGTGGACAGAAAGGGGGCATGGGCTCAAACCTGAGTCACGGCCTAGGCTTAGTGTGCAGTGTAAACTATCCTCATAGGGAAGCAGAGCTACAGAACGGAGCTCCTTAGCCCCACTGAGCAGGGGCTGCTTACCCAGAAAGCTGCTGAAGAGCATCTTCTGACAAGACCCCCTGGAAAGGTTGAGGGACCATCTTTACTTTGCTTTTTCAGTAGAGCCCAGGATGTGCAGCCTGGGGCCCTCAGATGCTCGGAGGCTAGGAACCCTGCCCGCTTCACCGAGACTGTTTATTGTTTGCCTTGCGAGAAATGTGTGAGCCCGGATTGTGTTGTGGGTTGCAGGATTAGTTTGTTTGTTTTTACTTCTTTTGGGTTGTGGCCATGCTTATAAGGCAGTGGCAGCTTACAGCCAGGAGAGTGCGTCCTGCATTCCGAACTAGAGTTGCCACCTCTGAGGGGCAAAACACTGGGACAGCCACGTGCCCCCCACACCCCACCACATACTGCTTTCCCCCTCCAACCTGTGCACTGTCTCCCATCCCACCTGGGAGAAGGCACCAGTATTCATGGAATCCTGCTCCTGGGGCTGTCCCAGGCACCGACCTCACCAAGCAGGATACCATGCTGGCCGAATCCATCTCGCTCCCATCCAGCAGTGACCTCCGTTCAGGCAATACCTACATGGTGGTGACTGGGCACTGCCAATGCTCAGCTTCCCCATCCCACTCACTGCTCCTAAGCTGCCCCATCCCCATGGCTCCCAGACAGTCTAGAGCCAGACCTCCCTCTGTGCTGGTGCTGCTACCCCCCGGCTCCCACCACCACCGTCTCTAGTGGGAGGAGCCATCAGGGGGTAACTGACAAAAAGTTCTGATGTCCCAGGGAGATGTATGGATTTCCTGGGACAGTTCCCTACAAAAAAAGGGACCATCCTGGGAAAACGGGGACAGCTGGTCACCCTGCTCCAAACCAGTGCTACAGTATCACCCACACCTGAGACGAGAGAAGCACCCATCCTCACCTCAAGGGGCGCCCTAGAGATACAATCTATGACAGTCCTGAAACAATCTTTTAAAAATTATTATTTAGAGTTCCAAGCAAACCAAAAAAATTGATGGAGAGGAGTGAACCTCTAGTTCCCTCAGAGGAAGGAGTAGTTTTTGCTTGCAGAGAAAGGGGGTCTCTAGGAGAGAGCGGGGACCCGCTTCTGTTTTCTTCTTTCCAGGTGTTAAACTCACTGTGATGGCTCTGCAAAGCCGGGAGCTACAAATCCCATCAGCCTCCTCCCCACTGTACATCCCCTTTCTCCTGGCTGAGCAGGGACTACATTTCCCATCTCTAGGGTTGCAGGCAACCAGTTTTCAGCCAGAAAGTCCAGTCGAAAAGGGGACCTGGCAGTCTCCAGTCAGCATTTCTGACTGGACACTGAAAGTCCAGTTATGGAGTAACCGTAATCAGCCTCCCCTCTAGGAGGGCAGGAAGAGCAGCTGCTACCTGGAGGAGCTGCAGCTCAGCTGGAGAGAGAGAGACAGAGAGAGAACCCCTCTGCATTTACATTGGTCAAACTGGACAGTCTCTACGTAAAAGAATGAATGGACACAAATCAGACGTCAAGAATTATAACATTCAAAAACCAGTTGGAGAACACTTCAATCTCTCTGGTTACTCAATTACAGACCTAAGAGTGGCTATACTTCAACAAAAAAGCTTCAAAAACAGACTCCAACGAGAGACTGCTGAATTGGAATTAATTTGCAAACTGGATACGATTAACTTAGGCTTGAATAGAGACTGGGAATGGATGAGTCATTACACAAAGTAAAACTATTTCCCCATGTTATTTCTCCCCCCCACCCCACCCCCCACTGTTCCTCAGATATTCTTGTTAACTGCTGGAAATAGCCTACCTTGCTTGTCACCATGAAAGGTTTTCCTCCTTTCCCCCCCCCCGCTGCTGGTGATGGCTTATCTTAAGTGATCACTCTCCTTACAGTGTATATGATAAACCCATTGTTTCATGTTCTCTGTGTGTGTATATAAATCTCCCCTCTGTTTTTTCCACCAAATGCATCCGATGAAGTGAGCTGTAGCTCACGAAAGCTTATGCTCTAATAAATTTGTTAGTCTCTAAGGTGCCACAAGTACTTCTTTTCTTTTTAGAGAGAGAACTGACTCCCAAGGACCCAGTTCCGATGGAGAGAGGTAGGTACTGGCTCTGTGCCACCCCGGCGGGGATTCTGTCTGCCTTGCCCCACTGTGCTTGTCCCAAGACCCTGCCTCGCTCCAGGAACCAGCCCTGTTCATCCTGAATAGGGTTGTCAACTTTTCAATTTCTGAAAACCGGACACTACAGCAGGAGTGCTGGAAACTTCCCCTACCCTGCCTCTTCCTCTGAGGCCCCACCTCCTGCCTGCACCTCTCCCCCCCCCCCGCCCCGCCACCTCTGTGGCTCCCTGCTTTCTCCCCTCCCTTCTCTATTGCTTGATCCTCTCCCCCTCTTTCCCCTCCAGAGGTTTAAGCAAAGTGAATGAAATCACTGTATACTTTGCCTTTATATGTCCATATACTTTCTGATAAACGTGATAAACAAGAAAACTAATTTATGTGGACCAACTATCCATTTCCAAGAAATGTAGGCATAAACATGCATGAGACTTTTCCCCATAAATGAGCCTAGTTTTATCCTTCACAACCCCATACAGTTTTTGACCACTCAGTGCATGGCATTTTTTTAAAGCCAGACTTTAATTACATTTATTACTAAATAATGTCTTAATCTGATAAATGAGTGTTTAATTTCTTTGGTATCCAAAAATCAAAGACTTCTGGTAACAAACTCTACTAATAGTTAAATTATAAAACAAAGCTGTATATTGTATATATATCACAGCAGGATTAGAACTAAAATCCTTGAGATTTTAACATGTGCAGAGAAAATAAAATGCACAACTTCTAGTAACAACAATAGAAAACTCATGTCTAATGCTCTTCACACTGCACTGAAGAGGTTTGGGTTCTTTGTGTATGTGGGGGAGGGGGAGAAGGGAGTGTCCCTCATCTACCACTGTTCCTTAATTTCTACTTTGCGATCCGCTAATTCTGAAAATATTGAGAGAAGTCAAAATACCTCAGCATTGTTCCAGGTTGCATATTGTGCTAACTATCTAATAGGAATCTTTACAATACAAATATAGAATGACCGAGACAAAGAATTCTTTATGAATTCATGGTGGCAATTTCAAACTTCATTTGAGTCAAATGGAGACCCTGTTCCTCAAGAGGGAATTTGCTGTTTAAGAAAGCTGGCAAAGGTTTAAAAAGTTCAGCTAATACTAATTGAAACTGCAGCATTGTGAATTTACGAGGGTTATTCCTGACATGTGCCTTGAAAGAGTTGTGTTCATGTTTGCTCTTGCTTGCAATCTGAGTTACATAAGTTGCCATGCAAGCAGAAAATAATATTTTCAAAATGATTAATTGGCCCATTTATCTATGCCAGAAGATCGGGGGAAAAACATTAGTACACTGAGACTGTCATTACCCTGGGGCATAAAAGGTGTCATCAATTCAGTACTAGCTTTGGTAACGCAGACAAACTTGGAAACATTAATTTTCTTAAAGCTACAGTACGTTATGTGGTGAAAGGCGATAAGAAGGAAGTAAAGTCATCTGGAAAATATTGTCTAAATTTGTATTCCTTGTGTGGAAAAAATGAATGTTACTGGAATGAGAGATAGTGTGTAACAAAATAATAATATTTATAAATGTAGAAAGGCTATAACTCATTTCACAGCAGTTATTATTCTTTTGTTTCCCACGACAGCAGTAATAGTGTTAGTTGAAATTATTAAGTAGCTTCTTGTTTAAAGTGCAAATAGGCCACCACAAATGATAATGAGTGATGGATGAAACTCAAGATTTGGCTCAGATATGCATTCAGAAGTTCATGTGTTGTGGGCTGGGCGGGGGGGTGGGGGTTGGTCCCCAGAGTGAGGCAGGGGCCCAGGGAAAGCACAGTGGGGCTGGGGAGGGGACAGGATCACCTCGGGGGGGGGGGGGTGTACCTGTCTGTCTCTGCCGGGGCTGGGTCCTTGGGAGACAGTTCTCTCTCTCACTCCAGCCAGGGGTGCTGGAAGAATTTGTATAGTGGGGGTGGTGAGAGCCATTGATCCCAACTGTAAAACCTGTGTATGATGGAAACTACTTCAAGCCAGTGGGTGCTGCAGCACCTCTAGTTCCAACACCTATGCCTCCAGCCGAGCTGCAGCCTTTTCAGGTAGCAGCAGCTGCTCTTCCCACCTTCCTGGTGTGGAGACTAATTGGGGGTACTCTGGGAACCGGACTTTAGTGTCCTGTCAGCGGCGCAGACCGGACATTGCCAGGTCCTCTTTTTGATCGGCCTAAGTTGATAGCACCTTGTATGCCCAAGGGAGGTGACTTTCACAGTTAACGTTCCCCTCCCGCCCCCCAATCTTCTGGCAAATTATAGTGCGATAGATAAATGGGCCATAAATCATTTTGAAAACATTATTTTGTGCCCGCATAGCAATTTATGTAACTCAGATTGCAAGCAAGAGCAAACATGAACACAACTCTTTAAAGGTACATGTCAGGAATAACCCTCGTAAATTCACAATGCTGCAGTTTCAGCGAGTATTAGCTGAACTTTTTAAACCTTTGCCAGCTTTCTTAAACAGCAAATTTCCTGTTTCACAGCCTAGTACATACTGGGGAAGTACCTTCACAGCTCGGTGCCTTGAATGTTAATATCAAAGACAAAGCTAGGGAGAGTAAAGGTACAGCGCAACAAGTTAAGGCACTAGTACAAACTAATGAATTAGATTTTAGTAACATATAAAAAGTTATATAACTTGTAAAATCATCAAATAAATACTCCTAGCTGAAGTGTGTAACTTCGAAAGCACTCCTGTCCAGACGAATTTAACAACGCTTCACAAATTGATTTCCTGAAAACTGACATCGTATTGAACCTTTATACCATTGTTGACTTGCAGCAATAAAAGTAATTAATATTGAGTATTTAGTTTCTTGTTTTTATTTCATAATGAACCAAAGTGTAGTCAGGTTTCAGAGTAGCACTCATGTTAGTCTGTATCCGCAAAAAGAAAAAGGAGTATTTGTGGCACCTTAGAGACTAACAAATTTGTTTGAACATAAGCTTTCGTGAGCTACAGCTGTATGCTCAAACAAATTTGTTAGTCTCTAAGGTGCCAAAAGTACTCCTTTTCTTTTTAAAGTGTAGTCAAGCAGTTGACAATTCAGTTTGTCAACAAAGGGTTACAGTGATTTGGTTGAACTTGTAAGAGGTTTTGCTGTCTGGTGGTGGGTATGTGAGGGAAGGGATCAGCATTCTTTTATGTTACTTTATTTAAATCCAAGCAGATACATTCAGAAGAGATCACATAAAAGCATAGGTTTATAGCAGAATACACATGCCTGCCTCTGTTTCCCTCCTTCAGAGTCCCCATTAACTCCACATCAGACTCTCTTTCCTTAAGCAAGCCCCTCCTTGGGCCAGTTAATTACAGAAGTAAGAGGATGAAAGAGGATGCTCTCACCTGAGTGATCAGCACAGCCTGAGCATGCAGCACCTGCTGCTTCCCTAATGGAAGGAAGACCTGGGTAAAGCAGAGACAGTAGTACTATAGACCACCTTATGTGACTTGTGCGAAATTTTCAGCCAAAACACCTTTCAGTAAAGAATGCAGATTGGTGACAGATTTTGCAGATTCGTGTAGGTTTTGCTGAGTTGTTTCAATTGCAACCCCCCCCAAAACATAAAAATAAATTCAGAAAAAAATCTTAGTGTGTTGTTTTGACATTTTCAAAATGAAACATCTTAATTTTTTTGATTCAAAACAAATTTCTGTTTCAAAATTGTCCTTTATGTTTATTGGAAGAACTGTCCAAAATGTTTAAAAATGGCTGTTGTCTCAATGAAGCTGTTTGTTGTGGTCAAAACAAAATGGGCTGTTCGGAGCGAAACGACTTCTTTTTTACTTTGTGATGAGGCAGACTCCCCACCCCAGGCAGGGAAAGATTAAAGAGCTCCTCTGGGCACAATCTGCCTCACCCTGGAGCACCTGTAATGTTTTCAAGCCTGGTGTTGGGCAGGCCTGACAAGGGCGGATCCCTGCTCTGTGCTGGCTGGGGTTCAGGGTATGTCTACACTGCATTGTATAGTACAGGCTTGCGCACTTGGTATTCCAAACTGGCGCTTGCAATTGCTGGACTTGGGTCTCACAGCCATGCTAATGCATCCATGCTCACTATGCAGGCTGCCTGGCTCAGGTCTATGGCTTGAGCTGTGTCTACACTGCTTGGGCCTGAGTCACAGCAGGACTCTGGCTCTGACATCCCTCCCCCACCCCCCCAGCAGGTCCTGGGACTCAGGTCCTGAGTGCTTGCTGACCCAAGTCAGACTGATTTGTATGTGGACAGAAAGGGGGCATGGGCTCAAACCTGAGTCAGGGCCTAGGCTTAAGGTGCAGTGTAAACTATCCTCATAGGGAAGCAGAGCTACAGAACAGAGCTCCTTAGCCCCACTGGGCAGTGCTGCTTACCCAGAAAGCTGCTGAAGAGCATCTTCTGACAAGAGCCCCTGGAAAGGTTGAGGGACCATCTTTACTTTGCTTTTTCAGTAGAGCCCAGGATGTGCAGCCTGGGGCCCTCAGACGCTCGGGGGTTAGGAACCCTGCCTGCCTCACTGAGACTATTTATTTATTGTTTGCCTTGCGAGAAATGTGTGAGCCCCGATTGTGTTGTGGGTTGCAGGATTAGTTTGTTTGTTTTGGGTTGTGGCCATGCCTATAAGGTAGTGGCGGCTTACAGCCAGGAGAGTGCGCCCTTCATTCTGAACTAGGGTTGCCACCTCTGTAAAACACTGGGAGAGCCACGTGCCACCACATACACCCCTGAGTACCTGCTTGCGCCCCCAACCAGTGCACTGTCTCCCATTCCACCTGGGAGAAGGCACCAGTGTTCATGAAGTCCTGCTCCCGGGGCTGTCCCAGGCACCAATCTCACCAAGCAGGATACCGGCTGGCCGGATGCACCTCACTCCCATCCAGCAGTGACTTCTGTGCAGGCAATACCTACAGGGTCTCCATCTGATGCAAATGAAGTTTGAAATTGCCACCATAAATTCATAAAGGAATTCATAAAGGAATTCTTTGTCTCGGTCATTCTATATTTGTATTGTAAAGATTCGTATTAGATAGTAAGCACAATATGCAACCTGGCACAATGCTGAGATATTTTGACTTCTCTCAATATTTTCAGAATTAGCAGATCGCAAAGTAGAACTTAAGGAATAGTGCTAGATGAAGGCAAAACAAAAACAAAAATAAAACAAAAAGCTCCCAACGCTCCCCTCTCTTCAGCACAGTGAGAAGAGCATTAGACATGACTTTTCTATTGTTGTTACTGGAAGTTGTGCATCTTATCTTCTCAGCAGATACTGAAATCTCAAGGATTTTAATTCTAATCGTGCTCTGCTATATGCACGATAGCTTTGTTTTATAATTTGACTATTATGTAGAGTTTGTTACCATGTCCAGAAGTCTTTGATTTTTGGATGCCAAAGAAATTAAACTCTCATTTATCAGATTAAAACATGATTTAGTAATTAAGCTCCAGCTTTAGAAAGTGCCATGCACTGAATGGTCAAAAATTACCTGGGGTTATGAAGGATCAAACTAGGCTCATTTATGGGGAAAAGTCTCATGCATGTTGATGCCTGCATTTCTTGGAAGTGGATAATTGGTCCACTTGATTGTTTTGTTGTTTGCCAGAAGGGAAGTATATAGACATATAAAGGCAAAGCATACGGTGCCTTCATTTACTTTGCTTAAACTCCTGGGCGGTTGCGGGGGAGCAGGGAGCGCTGGATAGGATCCAGTGACGGAGAAGGAGTGGGGAGAGCAGGGAGCGACGGGGCTGGAGGGTGGGGCCTCAGGGAAAGAAACATGGCTGGAGGAGGATCTGGCACTCCTGGTGTAGTGTCCAGTTTTCGGAAACTGGAAAGTTTGCAAACCTATCATCAGCCTTCCCCCCATCGCATCCCCCTTCTCCTGGCCAGGGGGTGGCCAGGCTCAGGACCTGGGCGTGGGGGCTGCGTGGCAGCAGGGAGTTGAGGGAAACCCCAGGTATGGTGGAACAGGCTGTTAGTGCCGGATGATACAGCTGGGTGCAGGTCTTTCACAGGAAGCACTGATTTTGAGAGAAACAGACAATAAGATAAAACAGATGCATGGTGTTAAAGATATAACCCCATTACTACTATGACTTTCATCCCTTCGTTACACAGGAACCTTATTTGCCATTCCATGTAGCACCATGTTCCACCTAGTTGCTGTAGCCATATTGGTCCCAGGATGTTAGAGAGACAAGGTGGGTATGGTGGCGGGTATCATAGGCCAGGGGAGGCCAAGTGTCCCCTAACCCAGGCTGAGGCCCTGCCAACACTCTGCCCCGAGGCCCTGCCCTCGCTCCCTCTCTCCCCTGAAGCCAGCATGGGTTCAGCTCCAGCTGGGGGCCTGGAGCTTGGGGCTTGGGTTGGTGCTGGCGGCCAGAGCCTGGAGCGGCTTGGGCTGGCTGGTGGCCAGTGGCTCAGGCTGGTGGCCTGGGATGGCTCAGGCTGGCCCGGGTGTTGGGCCAGCAGCACGGAGCGGCTTCGGCTGGCCAGCAGCTTGGTACTTGGGCTGGTGCATGGGCCAGCTGGCGGCCTGGTGCTTGATCTGGCCTGGGTTCAGGCTGGCCAGTGTGGCTGGGGTGGGCAGGCCGGGGCTCCTCCAGCCCTTTTGGGGGGCCTCAGGGCTCCGGCGGGCGGGGGCTGGCCAGGGGACTAGTGTCCCCGAAGGGGGGTTCACCTGCTGCCCATGGGTGACATAATATCTTTTATTGGACCAACTTCTTTTGGTGAGAGAAATAAGGTTTCAAGCTACACAGAGCTCTGCTTCCAGTCTGGGAAAGGTACTAAGCTAAATACGAGGTGGAACAGATTGTTTAGCGTAAGCAGTCAGGGGCGGCGAGTTATATACACTTGTGGCGCCCGGGCTCCAGCAATATTCAGGGCCTGGGGGCCTGGCTCCACCAATGTTTGGGGCCGGGACTCTCCCCCGGCCTTGCCTGCCACCCCCCGCACCTTCCCCAGAGTGTTCCCCCGGCCCCTACTTGCTGCCCCCGTGCTACCTCCCCAGCCCTAGAGCCTGTAGCTAACCCTGACTCTGCTCTGCTGGCTCCCCACATCAACTGCTGCCACAGGGTCCTGATGCCCTCATTCACTAATGGCAGGGCAGGCTGCTCTTACCCTGCCCTTCCGCCCTAGCCCTGAGCCTCTCCAACGCCCCAAACCCCTCAACCCCAGCCCCAGACAGAGCCCTCATCCCCCCGCACCCTAATCCTCTGTCCCAGCCCTGAGCCCCCTCCTACACCCCAAACCTCTCATCCTCAGCCCCACAGCCCTCACCCCTGCACCCGCTCCTATCCCCAAACTCCCTACCAGAGCCTGCACCTCCTCCCCTTCCCACACATCCCCTCCTGCCCCCAAACTCCCTCCCCGAGCCTGTACCCCTCACCCCTCCTACACTCCCACCCCCAGCCCAGAGCCTGCACCCAAACTCCCTCCCCGAGCCTGTACCCCTCACCCCTCCTACACCCCCACCCCCAGCGCAGAGCCTGCACCCAAACTCTGTCCCAGAGCCTGCACTCCTCATCCCCTCCTGCACCCCCACCCCCTGCCCCAGCCCAGAGCCTGCACCCAGCACCCAAACTCCCCCCCAGAGCCTTAGGCGGGTGGGGGGGAGCAGAGTTGGGGGGGGTAGGTTCTGGTCACCACCAAAATTTCTACAAACCTGCCACCTCTGTAAGCAGTTAGCATATATTTTAAGGGACCATTCAAGGTGAAGTGGCCCATTAACACCTCTGTAGTCATAGGACAAAAATGGGGGTTTAGTGAGTTACAGATTGTTGTAATAAACCATAAATCCAGTGTCTTTATTAACACCATGATTTTTAGTGTCTAGCAAAGTTATGAATTTAAACTCCCAGGCTTGTCTTTTGAAAATGTTGTGTGCATATTTCCTTAGAGACTGAGGACTGATAGGTCAGATAGACAGTGATCGTTTTGTGAATAGCGTTCACCCACAGGTGATAGGATGTTTTTGTCTTTTTTCATTTTCCTTTGTGAGCTTTTTAAGAGCATAGTGATTGTCTGATTTCATCCATACAGTTGTTATTGGGGCTTTTAGTGCACTGGCTGCGGTACACCACATGTTGTGATAGGCATGCACAGGACTCATGGATCTTGAAAGGTGTGTTGTGGGGGTGTTGATCATTGTAGCCATGAAGATGTGTCTGCAGGTTTTGCATCTGTTGTTCTGGCAGGGTCTGGTGCTGCTTTGAGTTGGTGTCTCCTGGGCTGTGTGGAGCTTGCTTCTGAGGATGAGCTTGGTGAGGTGGGGGGTTGTTTGAAGGCTAGAAGAGGGAGTTCAGGAAGTATTTATTTCAGGATGGGATCCTCATCGAGTACGGGTTGTAACTGTTTGATGATACCCCATGTGGGCTCCAGCGTGCGGTGGTAGGTGATAACTATGAGTGTGTGTCACAAGGGTTTTATTTCTGAATTGAAGCAGGTTCTCTTGAAGTATTTGGATGGCCTATTCCATGATGCAATCTACATCTCTGGTGGAGTGTCCTTGTTTGGTGAAGGCAGTTTTGAGTGTGTTAAGGTGTATTTCCTGGACAGGGGCACCATTTCCAATTTTGGTAGGTGGGGAGGCAACTTCAACCATGATTCCAAAGGCTATGCAGGCATCTGAAAACTCTAGGTTTTTTTTATTTTTTTTAAAGATAATAACTTAGAAATTAGCTGACAGGGCTTATATTCTTATATAAAAAAAGAGGATTTAATAAATATTAGACCCACTGAGCTCTAATACTAACATGTTCTCACATCTTGTGTCAAATCACTTAAGGAACACTGGTTAGGTTTAAAATTTTAATGTATATTCTTTGTTACTAACTCTTGAATACAACTATTGAAACAACTGTAGAAAAATCTAGATGACTTTCTATCGCTCTTTTTGCAGTTCACCAAGCTTGGAATAGATCATTTAACTTTGGAAACATCCTACTAGGGCAAGGCCCCACGAGTTTATACTGCACCTGCCTAGGGCTCTAGGGGTGTTACCTCACTACAAGTAATAGACTAGAAACTAACCTTAAACCGGCGTGGAACTGACACTTTCAAGTCACTTTCACAGTATTGCCAATCCCAAATGTTCAAAAATCATAAATCAGGCTCACCAAAAATCATGAAATTGGCTTTAACATCATGAGATTATGTAAAAATAACAGATTTGGGGTTCTTTTTATTTGCCTTCTGCTTTTTGAGCCCATAGGGTGCACTGGGGTCACATTTTGAAGCTTTCTCCACAACCCACGAGGACTAGAAACTTCATTTTTCTTTAAGAATGAAAGGTGAAATCATCACCTATCCACTTGACTCCAGGAGCTGGGGTTTTAAGGTAAACAATTATCATGAGACTCATGACAAAATCATGAGAGTTGGCAACACTGCTTTTACTTCTGTTTAAAGGCTAGTTACTTTCCAGGAGGCTCTTAAACACAACACCACGGCAACTGAGTTGCAGTTCTCAGAGGAGAATATTTAAAACCAAACACCAAGAAAATTCTGTATTTTAAATTGAGAAAAAAAACTGAGACTTCTGAGGTATATCAGGGCCACTGCAGGCAGGAAAGGAAAATAAACAGGCACGGGAAGTCTGGGCAGCTCTTCGTTTAGAAAGAAAATTGGAGGGTCAAATCTTCTAGCCCTTAATCAACTAAAACTTCTGTTGCCATCAGTGCCTCCGCTCAGATATAAACATCACAGTGAACATGTGATAACATGTGTGGTCAATAACTATACACTTCATACTTAAATATCTGAGTCATCTTATCCAGAGTTACATATCTTATATGCATTGGCTCAGGGACGGGATTTTCTGGTATATTCTGAACAGTGCTGAGTACACAGATGGTGCCCAATGAATAATGCAAATCATGACAATAATCATTGACTTTATGGACTCTGTGGATGCAGTTTCTGTTCTTTGTTCTGGAATTGGCCTGAATATAGCTGAAACCCTAAGAATTTGAGGCATAAACCCATTTGATACTTATATGACACTTTCTCATTTCTTCCTTTTCTCAAACTCAGAACAAAAATGACGACAAAATGGTTTTCAGTTAAAATGTAAAATTGCCCAGCAGCCATTGCTCTACAACCCAGCCTGGGGCAGAACCTACCACCCCTGGGGAGTAAAGTGATCTCTTCTCATCTGACTCTCATTCTCCTGCCTTTCTGACCTCTGCGCTGTTTTTCATGTTGTCAACCATGGCATCCATCCTGGGACTGTGTGCTGGAGTCTCAGAGAACTGGCCACCTTGGTTTTGCTCCCATCGATCAGAGTCCTCTTTTTTTGCAACATGCAGCAGCAAAGAGAGAGGCTGGTCTGCAGGATAAGGAGCTAGCCCTGAAAGACCTGGATTCTACTCTCCCCCAGACTTCCTGTCTAACCCCTGTCTGGCCAGTGTTTTAAGGACAGAATTTCAAAGGTTTTTAGGCACCCAAAGATGCAGCTAGATATCTAGTGTGGTTTACAAAGCACCAAACCTTCGAAGTGCATTTGAAAATCTCATTAGGTGCCTAAATACCTTTGAAAATTTGGCCTTTAGTCTGCGTGTGCCTCGGTGCCCCATCTGTACAATGGGATAACAGTAATGCTCTATCTCAGCCAGGGGCTGGGACGAGAAATAAGTTAGACCAGGGGTTGGCAATCTTTCAGAAGTGGTGTGCCGAGGCTTCATTTATTCACTTTAATTTAAGGTTTCACGTGCCGGTAATACATTTTAATGTTTTTTAGAAGATCTCTCTCCCTATAAAAGTCTGTATATTATATAACTAAACTATTGTATTGTAAAATAAACAAAGTTTTCAAAATGTTTAAGAAGCTTCATTTAAAATTAAACTAATATGTTGATCTTATGCCGCTGGCCCGCTCAGCCCGCGGCTGGTCTGGGGTTCCGTTCACCTGAGACCCCGGCTGGCAAGGGGCCGGCAGCCAGAACCCCAGACCAGCAGTGGGCTGAGCAGCTCAGCCTGCTGCCACTCAGGGGTTCCATCCGCCGGCTCCTGCCAGCTGGGATCCCAGCTGCTGGACCCGCTCAGCCCGCTGCCAGTCTGGGGTCCCGGCCCTGCCCACATACAGTGGGTACCTACCTTCTCCCTGGTTCTTGCCAGTCTCTTCCTCTCTCTCTCTGCACTGAGCTGAGGGTGGGAGTGCACTGAGCACAGGGCTGGGGGTGAAGGAGCAGGCTGGGGGTTGGGGTGTAGGGTCTGGCCAGGAGCTAGAATAAGGGAGGGGGCTCAGGGTTGGGGCAGGAGGTTTAGGTGTGGAGTGCTTACCTGGGCAGCTCCCATCTGGTGGGAGGGATGTAGGTGGGAATGTGTGTGTGGGGGGGAGGGCGGTGCAGGAGCTCCTGTGTGGTGCTCAGGGTGAGGATGTGGGGGGTGCATGGGGTGGGGGGGGCTGGGTATGTGGGGGGTGCAAGAGTCAGGGCAGAGTGCTGGGAGCCTGTGAGGGGGGTGCAGGTGTCAGGGCATGGGGTGTGGAGGGGCTGGGTATGTGTAGGGGTGCCAGAGTCAAGGCTGGGATCGTGGGGGGGGGAGAAGGAGTCAAGCAGAGGGCTGGGTGTGTGTGAGGGGGGTACAGAGCTCAGGGCAGGGGCCTGGGGTGTGTGCGGGGCTGCAGGTCTCAGGGCAGAGGGCTGGGTGTGTGGGAGGGGTGGTCAGGGAAGAGGGCTGGAGGTGTGGGCTGGGGTCGTGGGGTGCTCACGGCAGGGGGCTGGAGGGAGTATGCCCCACTTCCACCCCCCCTTCTCCAAGGCCCTGCCCCCGCTTCTTCTCTGCCTCCGCCGGGAGCAGCGAGCACGAGGACCCCACTCTTCCCGCACCCCCTTGCAAGGGCCATCAGCTGATCAGCTGGCAGGGAGGGAGGGACGAAGAGGAGGAGGAAGGGCAGGAACCCAGTACACTGCGGGAAAAGGCAGGGGAGCTGGCAGGACCAAGCTTCTGCCCCCTTGCCCCCGCAGGAGGGGGCAGGGGGCAGAGAAGAACGGGCTGGGCTGGGCCGAGCCAGGCCGGGCAGGGCAGGATTTTTAATAGCACGCTGCTGCTGCCCCGGCAGGCAGCAGTGTGCCATTAAAAATTGGCTCGCGTGCCGTCTTTGGCATGCATGCCATAGGTTGCCGACCCCTGAGTTAGACATTGCGAGGCGCCGCCTCAGATATTATGGTGATGGGGCCACATAAGTACCACAGGTAGAATGGGAACTTCTCTATACACTGCTAGCCCTGCCCTGGATTTGACCCCTTCTTTTCACCTATGCCCCCAAATCGTCCCCTTTTCTGAATGTAACCTAGGCTTTGCGGTATTTTTTCTGAGCCCCCTCTCTAAAACAACCCCTCCTCCCTTTCCCCCCTCCAGAGAGGGATTCCTCTTTTATGGGCTAAACTTCCATATCTTTAATTTAATCATCAGCCCTTTCTTATCTGAATCGCCCTGCCTCTATTGGGGATTGGTCCTGCTCTTGATTTAGTTGGGGATTGGTCCTGCTTTGAGCAGGGGGTTGGACTAGATGACCTCCTGAGGTCCCTTCCAACCCTGATATTCTATGATGCTATGTTTGTAAACAAAATACTGACTCCCTTCCCCAGACGCACCTCTCCTCTGGAGAACTTAGATTTGACACTAATGCAGTGCTGTAGTTAAGAGCTCCACCTGGGAACTTGCACACCTCCTGTATGAAACTTGAAGGGGGCGCCTGTCCTCCCCTGCCCCCCCGATTGGTGCCCTGGATCCCAGACTTTGTCCTTGGAGCATGTTCTGTGGTCTCGTTTCATGTGTAGAACTTTCTTGTTGTGGATGGAGGATTTCAGTGCTGATTGATGGCAGAACCTTTCCTAAGGGCATAGCATTGCAGTGTCCCATAATTCTCTAATGTGCTGAATGCTGCCCTCATGTAGATCACTTATAGGCATGTATTTTGGTAGGCTGGCATCATTTCCAGGCCTATGCTGATGGCACCTGGATCGGTCAGCTGAGCCAGTAGATCTGAACTGTGCCAATACCATGATGACACGACTGTGAGATCCATTAGCTTCTTTCAATCTCTAGTTTTGGAATAATGTAACCTTTATAGCACCATAAGCTTGCATGGTACTTAAAGGATAAAGTAAGATATAGTCCCCACCCAGAAGATCTTACTGTCTAATTCATCCAGATAACACGATAAGTTATGACCAATTCCTGGAAGCAGGATTAGTGGCGAATAAGACAAGGGAGAGAATTTTTTGAGAATTTTTTTTAGTTCTCAGCACATGATGGATTGCAATAATTTGCACTCGCATAGTACCTTCACTTCTTGGGGGTTTAATTTTATATGTCCTGATCTGCTGTGGAGCACCTGACTGACAGTTCATAGAGGAAGGCTCTGGTTCATCTTGAGATGGATACGAAGGAGAAGAGCCAAGCCACGCAGGAGGGCAGAAGCTGTTCCATGCAGAGAGAGTGGCATAAGAGGTGGAAAGGGAGACAAAAGGAACATGAAATGGAGCTGAGTGGGCTCTATGAAGGATGCACAAGTGGGAATAGCAGGAGATGAGTTGTAGGCTGAGTCCTACATGGGTGGGGAATTGCACAGAGAGAATTCTCCACTAGATATCTCCCACAGCAGCTTTAAGTCCACTTTGCACTGCTTACCACAGTGGTCAGAAGAATCTAGCCTGTGGTCCCTGTCCTGAAGAATTTACAATCTAAATTAGACAAAACATGAAGACGGACAAAGGGATGTCATGGGGAAAGGAGAGAGAAAGGTTGAAATAAAAAGGATTTGAGCACATTATACAGTGAGCAAAAGCAGGGTCTGATATTTTTAAGTCGGGGTGAGGTAGAGCAAGTAGGGAGGAATAGACAGCTCAAGGATGGATAATGGCATAGGCACTAGTGGTTTGCTGTCACAGGCTGACTGGCCCCTTTAAGAGGGAGTGGGGTTCAGCAAGGCCAGCTGTACGATTTTTGCTGCCCTAAGCAAAAAAAATTTTGGCTGCCCCCGCTTTATTTTCATGCCCCTTGACCCCTTCCCAGCCCCTTCCCCAAATCCCCCGCCCCGCCTCCTCCCCATGTGCCGCATTTCCCCTCCCATTGCTTCCTGCGGCTCCCCCCCTGCAATCCCCCGCCCTCGCTCCCCTCCACTCTGCCTGCTCCCCTGAACATGCCGCTGCTCCACTTCTCCCCTCTCCCTCTCAGTCGAGGGAGAGGCAGCGCGTTCAGGGGAGCAGGCGGAGCGGAGGGGAGCGAGGGTTGGGGGGGAGCACAGAAAGTAACGGGGTGGGCGGTAAAGGAACCGCTCCCAGCCCCAGCTCGCCTCGGCTCCACCACCACCATCTCCCCCGAGAGCGCCACCTCTCGGCTTCTCCTCCCTCCCTTCCAGGCTTGCTGCGCGAAATGGCTGTTTGGCATGTGGCAAGCCTGGGAGGGAGGGAGGGAGGGGGGAGAATCGGAGTGGCAGCGGTGCACTCAGGGGAGCAGGCGGAGGCGAACTGGGGTGGCGGGGGCACATTTCTTGGGGCGGCATGGCTAGCAACCCTCCCCTTTTGCAACTAAGTGCAGTTTCCACCCCGCAAATGCCACCATCTTGGCTACTTCTCAGGACTTGCTACCACTGCCAGGGTTGCAAATCAGGAGGGATGGGGTTTTTGGTCGAAAACACTCACTATTTGCTTCCTCCTTGCTAATGTGCCAAATTGATTTTACTGCCTGGTCCAGAGGTTGTGAATCGGAAGTGATGGGGTTTTGCGGTCGAAAACACTCTCAATTCCCTTCCTCCTAGCTAATGTGTGCAGTTGATGTATTTGATGATTGAAGCATGCTGCTTCATTTTGCGTGTGAGTACGTGAAAAGTGAGGTAAGGTTTGGGGGTATGGAGCATGCCCATGAGCCCAAGGTGATACCAGAGTGGCCCCTTTGATTTTTTTCATTGGCTTCCTCCTTCCTTATTTCCAATGACTTGGCTGCCCATGCACCTGTCCCTGGGTCCAGGGATGGCTGCAAATCAGGAGGGATGCAGGTTTTGGTCAAAAACACTCACGATTTGCTTCCTCCTTGCTAATGTGCCAAATTGATTTTACCGCCTGATCCAGGGATTACGAATCAGGAGGGATGGGGTTTTTGGTCGAAAACACTCACGATTTGCTTCCTCCTTGCTTCTTTTATAATTTGCATTGTACACAAGGACACAAATACCGAGAATAATTGGTTTCAAATAAAAAACATTTATTATTGTAATCTGGTATATAAATAAAAATTTTTCTTTTGGTTGCATTATGTTTGGAACAAGAGGCATTTAAATATAATGTTTTTTGTTGTTGTTTTTTTTTTGTTTTTTTTTTTGGTAAAGAAGGGAACTATGCACAATTTTTGCAGTTGTACTCTTTCTTCTCCTCAGTCAGGTAGTCTTGATTGGTTCCTTCTGTAATGCAGGGCATATGTGCCCACCTCTTGCAAGAATCACACTGGAACTTTGATAAGTAACAATTGAGAAAATGAAATCACAGAAGTTATAATGTTACACATACTTTGCATTCACTCATGCTATTCCTTCCACATGTCAGCATTACCTAACATATGCCTATCAGCATGATGAAAATGTTTACTGATGTGGAATTTTTCCACAAATCATGATCCTGATGCAGTTTATGGCATTTATTTCTCATACAATTCTGTGTTTCTTACCATCGTGCAATCCTCACCTTCCTTTTCACAGTTGGCAAGGTTGCAGTATATGCAGTAGTCCTCCACGTTTTCTTAAAAATAAATATAGAGCTATGAAATGATGAATATGTTATGACCAACACTGAAAATGCAAATCTTGATTTATTAATTAATGTCAATATTTTAATCCAGTCACTGGTTTGAACAATCTTTTTCTTTTTTGTGAGTCATATTTTCTCAAATTTTTACTTTACTGCACCTGTATATAAGAATACCAATTTCATTCAACTGTTCGATCAATAGCAACCATTCACCCCATTCAAATTTTTGTGTACTTAAAGATATTATTGATTCATAGTCACTATTACAGAACCAAACCTGTGATATATCCTACTTTAGGGGTATTAAGATAACTGTCTGCTACGTGACATAATTCCACTCTTCCTGTTATCTTCACATGTGCCTAATAAGTCCACAGTACATGGTAGAAAGTAATTACCTGACTCCTTCATTAGAAGAATTGCTATATGTCTTCTAAATGCAGTATTAGCCTGTTGTGTTGTTTCTACCATACTGATGTCTTTGTGCTGCAAATACGTTTCTAAGAACGGGCCACTGGCATTACACTTCCGCTGTGGCAGTGCTTTATGCTTTAACGTCGCTGCCCCCTTTATCCCATTCTTCTCCCCCCTACCCCCCGGCATCAGTGGCCCTGCCATAGGGTCCGGCAATGCTGTTGCATGCTACTGGCATGGCCGCTGACAGTGGGGGAGCAAAAGGGGCCCTGTATTCTGGCAATTTACAAGGGCCTGGTGCTCCTGGCCACTGCAGCAGCAGCTGTCAGGAAGGGCTGGCCGGTGGAATCTGGCCCCCCAGCACTGCACCTTCCGCCGGAGAACCCATCCCTTCTGGGGGCCACAAGCCCACCCCACACACCTTGGCAAGGATGCCAATGCAGTGCACACGGGTAATCTCTGGCATTTACTTTCATCCTGGATAATTACACGTACATAACAAATGATAATGGCAATTTGGTATTCAATACCTTGAAGATGAGTGGTCCGCAGTTGTGGCCATCACTTTGTCTGCGATGTTGAACAATTTTACTATTCCAATCAGATGAGGACTTTCTAGTTAATCGTTTGATGAAGTTTCTGAAATTTTTAGAGAGTACATTAGCGGACTGCATAAATGAACTTTTCTTTCCTCTTCCCCCCCTCCCCCACCGGTTTCCAGACAAAGATACAAATCAATTCTAGCTCTTTTTACTTCATGATTTAAATGACTTATTGCTCACATATATACACACTTGCTTTCATATGATTGTCTGACTCTTACACAATGTATCACCTGATTTGCTGTGCCCCATGTTGATAATAACACATTCTCAATCATGCAACATGCTACTGTTTCGTGTCCACATTCTGTGAAGTCGTTCCCCAGAGTCAAATCACACAAGTTCACTCAAAGTCCATTAGTAAGCATATTTAGTACAAGTACACGCTGTTTCAATTTTTTATTTGTAGATAACAGGAAGATATTAATCTCACTATTGTTACATTCCCTTTAACAAAATTTTCAGTGGAACAATTCATGTCCACTGTAAAAGTAAGTATCTAATAAATCACCTCCAATTCCTCAGGCATGTTCTTTCATATCTCATCTCATCACACAAAGGATAAATTATTAACAATTCCTTTTTTTTTCATCAAGGCTATCTGTAAGTGTAAATATATTCACAATTTATATTAGTAATGTGATTATTTCAAAAATTTTATACTGATGTATCAAAAATCATTATGCAATTAACATATTCTCGTTTGTAATGTCTCAGCAATACACAAGAGAAAAGCATATTGTGAAATCCTTGATCAATTCAATACAGAATATATTCTTCCAAGTTACATTAACAATGTAACTTGACAGAAGCATTTTATTTTTAACATTCACATTCCACTTTCCTTTGCATGCACTGAACTCACTGAAAACCCGCAATGCAGGAAATTATATCACTGCTACCATAGTTGTGTTACAAACTCTTATTTAATACCACATTCATTGCCCATAATCCAGAAGTACAAGACAAAACATCTTACTGCAAGAACCCAATGACCTGGTGTGTGGTAGGGAAGCAATAATATATCATTTTAAAGTAATTCACTCTGTATTTATTTAAAAAAAATTAGAAATGCAATTATAGTTTCCAGTGAAGCAAACCATGAAATGTACATTACACTGTATCTCCCAATTTCATTACATGTATTACTATTAGAGTATTCCTCCACATCAAACATAGCATTGTATTTGCTATTTCACACTGTGTTTAACTCACTGAATGAAATTGTGCTTTGCTCATGCTACGTATGGAAGTGTGTTAGCATTTATCTTCACTTTCATTTGTGGAGCTCTGCCTGAGAGAATGAGAGTGGAAACTACTGATGAGATGGCTTGTACCTGTTGACAGTCAACAAAATTATTAATGCATTAATAAATTCTGGCACATCAAGAACATAATGAATTTAATATAGACAGACATGCAAAGGATCCTTAGTGTTACAAATCAGATATGTAAAAGAGTCCTGTAAAAACAAAAAGATTTGTAATCAATGTGCTCTATCTTACTTAATGTAAAAACTGACTAAGCTGTTGGCATACTTGTGTTTAATTAATGGACCCACTGAACTATACAGCAAAACTGTACAGCCACTAACTGTGGCCCTCAGTTAGTCTAGTATTGTGTGTCCAATATGCACCTCCAAATATATTTCAGTAAATGTTTGGGAGCAGTAAATACACTGAAATGTTTCAATTTCAGGTTTATGTTGATATTTCAAGGGTATTTGTACTTAAATATGTTGTGCCACATATTCACGTGATTGTTTACTTATTGAATCAATGTATAATTTCATGTACCATCACAGTAAGTAGCCTACCTTTCCATCTGCTTTCTCAACCACACAGCTCAAATATGCAGCAATAACCTACAACACATGATGAAAGAAAAGGCACAATTTCAATAATATTTGATGAATCAATCCTATTAACAAATACATGTTTAGTGGTACTTAAATGTACCTCATCACTTATCTAACTTCTCAGTTTCAGGCAATGAAATGAAGAGCCATACAATTTTATGTTTCTCACTTTGGCCTCCAGTCTCTCTGTGTGTTTGCCGGTCATTATACATTTGACTAGGAAAAAAATATTAGCACATATGACATGCATGGTAATACAGTTTCCTTTTTCTCTGTTTTATTACTGTGAATGCCGCCATTTTGTACATGAAAACCTTTAACATAGTTCCATATATGAAGTATGTTAATCTGTTTAAGAAAGATGTGGTAACAAATTACCTTTCAGAATCCATTGCTTGTCTTCCACCTCCTCCATAAGCATGTCATCAAAATTGTCATCAGCATCACTTGTATCATTGTTTGAAACATCTTGCCCTATATACTCCCCTTCTTCCATTGCTGTGACCTCTGTTTTTCACTGTGCTGTCGTGAGATACAGTGCCATCCATTTTTCTAATCTCTTCTGTGGGTGTTTCTGGTTCAGTGTCACCAACTGCAATTTCAGTTCCGATTTTTCCCTCTGATGTGCTTTCAGCAGCTAATGTTGGTGGCTCTTTAAATGGTTTTAAATGTGCGATACTGTACATGGTTCTTAACCGTTTCCCTGCAATGGTTTGTAATTTCACGCTCTTACCTTCAACAGCTGTAATTTTGTATGGTCCAATATACCTAGGTTCCAGTACTCCTCCTTTTCTTGTTCTCTTTCTAGCATAACAGAACAGAGTCCCCAACATCAAATGTTATTTCCCCATATTTAGAATTCTTTCTTTTAGCATAATGTCTTTGTTGTTTTTCTTGTGCTTTAGAAATGTTACTTAGGGCCAGTGCAATGTCAGCATCATGTCTTGATTTCATATTTATGCTGTACTCTTTGCAGAAATCTTCCCCAAATGTATTCATATCTGGGATCTTTGTAAACAAATGGAGAAGGAGTTGTATTTGTAAAATGAAGACACACTGAATGCCATGTGTACATGAAAGGTGCTGGTAATAATATACATTTACCAAAAAGAAAAGGAGTACTTGTGGCACCTTAGAGACTAACAAATTTATTTGAGCATAAGCTTTTGTGAGCTACAGCTCACTTCATCAGATGCATTCAGTGGATGCATCTAATGAAGTGAGCTGTAGCTCACGAAAGCTTATGCTCAAGTAAATTTGTTAGTCTCTAAGGTGCCACAAGTACTCCTTTTCTTTTTGCGAATACAGACTAACACAGCTGCTACTCTGATACACTTACCGTGTAATTCTCTGAGACTTCTTCTGGAAACACTGGGTCAGCACAAAACATTAGTCGAAAGGGTGAAATTTTTGTTGTTGCGTATACATTAGTTTGCAAAGAAAACAAAATGGGGTCAAGTAATTCATCCCAATTACTCCCATTGTCATCAACCATCTTCCTCAATGCTCTATAACAAATGCTCATTGATTAGTTTGTTTAAAAAAAGAAAGTCACACGTACTTGACTGAAACAGATCATACATAATCAAAAAGGTGTAATACATAATGAAAAAGACTTTCCATGTAACACATTGCTTTTGAAGATTTTTTTTGTGAGTTGCATCATCTTGCATAGCACACTTTACTTGCCATTATTATGGTAATATTCCCACCCATTCACTTACCTTTTTATGGATTTATTAGCGTTTTCAGCCAAGCCATTGGTTTGTGGGTGGTACAGGCTGATGAAGCTACATTCTATTCTCAATCTTTCACAAATATACAGGTTAAACTGAAAGAAAATAAGTTACACCATAAACTTACATACAGACTTGTGTTAAGGAATGTCCCTTTGTGTATTTGCCACTACTTTTATGTGTAATTAGCAACAGGAATAGCCTATCTTTTAATATTTGTTTTGGAAACAAGTAGTTGTGCGTTTCTTTGTTAGATATGAAGACACCGAAAAATAATTTTATAGCAACACTGATGATGACCAACAGAAGTTTATAAAAAAAGAGTATGGTGATTGTTTGAGATCAATGGGTGACCTGAGAGTGAGTTTGATTACATAGTACAAATAACCAGAAAAAAACCAGTCATTACCTTATTGAATTCCGGACCAAGATCTGTCAGTATCCGCTGTGGGCATCCACGTCGAACAATCGTTTTGTACATGCCCTTTGTCACCTCAGATGCTGACTTACTTCTAAGTGGAAAGGCTTCCACCCATATGTAATAAGCAGAGAATGTAAAGCCCACTTTTAAATACAGAAGAAAAAGAAAGAAAGAAAAAACAAACAAACAAAAATAAGTACAGGAATGGGTTATGGAAAACAATACAAGAGTAAAGCTGAAGAAATATCCCCAGCCAGTGCAAAGGTGCATTAGAGGTAATTGCTGCACTATACTGTGCTACTTGTATGCATTGGACTCGTTTCAAAATCAAAGCCTCATTGTATCACAGAAATAACAATGGATAAGGATAAACAATAATGTGTCTGATTCCAAAATTCACCTTTATACTTTTCAAGGTGGTATCCAGATTTAATTCCTTTCCCTCTTTCTGGCAAGTCAGACATCGTGCAACCTGTTTTTGATGGAACAATATGATGATATTAACATTTCGTTATGGAAATAGTATTTCCAGGGAACAGAGTTCACATTTGCACACCAAATATATTTTTATATTTCTTTAATACATTTTGAACTTCTATTTCAATTGTAAATAGCATTCTTCAAGATTTAGTTTCACTATTTTACATACCCAATTGGCAATATCTTTTGTCATCCCTGGTCAATAGTATTTTGATGTCAGCATACTCCTCATTTTGAATATTCCTAGATGTCCACCGAATAGACTGTCATGATACCTTTCAAAGAGTTGTAGGGCTTCTTTCATGGTATACACAACGACAACCTTTCGTCCTTTTGCAGAATGGAACAATGTCCCCTCTGTTGATCATAGAAGATGGAGCATGGGGGATGATTATGGTTTCTCGAGGCCCTGGGCCAGAGCAATTGTTGGGCCCCTACCCACCCTGTCTGCCGGCTGCACCACCTATGGCCCTGTTACTTTTGTCCTCTTCCCCAGGATCTCAGCCATGTTCCACCTAGGCTCCCCACCATTTTGCTGCCCCACAACTCCTTTGATCATTTCCCACCCATCCCGCTCTCCACATAGCCCCAGGACTGGAGAAGCTCTGTCCCTGTGTCACAGCTCCATGGCTGTACTAGGGAGTGAGAACTCCTCCAGTCCCAGGGCTGTGGCGGGGGTTTGGATGCTGCGGTTCTGTAGGGGACCAGGAGCGGGGTGCTGTGGATTCTCCTGTCACACCAGGCACTTCTGCTGGAGACGGATTCGGGCATAGGGGCTTCCCCTGCTGCCCTGCGGCTTCTGCCAGGGTTGGGGTGGGGACAACGTGTTGCACTTAAACTATGACCGGTTATTTGCAAAGTCATTCATTAATTATAAGGCTATGCCTACCAAAGACATCTATATACAGTATGATTCATAATGCCTTGACTACAAGGGAGGAATTTCAGTGTATAGTTAAGTATCAGAGGGATAGCCATGTTAGTCTGGATCTGTAAAAGCAGCAAGGAGTCCTGTGGCACCTTATAGACTAACAGACGTTTTGGAGCATAAGCTTTCATGGGTGAATACCCACTTTGTCGGATGCATGTAGTGGAAATTCCCAGAGGCAGGTATAAATATGCAAGCAAGAATCAGGCTAGGGATAACGAGGTTAGTTCAATCAGGGAGGATGAGGCCCTCTTCTAGCAGTTGAGGTGTGAACACTGAGGGAGGAGAAACTGCTTTTGTAGTTGGCGAGCCATTCACAGTCTTTGTTTAATCCTGAGCTGACGGTGTCAAATTTGCAAATGAACTGAAACTCAGCAGTTTCTTGTTGAAGTCTGATCCTGAAGTTTTTTTGCTGCAGGATGGCTACCTTTAAATCTGCTATTGTGTGTCCAGCGAGGTTGAAGTGTTCTCCTACAGGTTTTTGTATATTGCCATTCCTAATATCTGATTTGTATCCATTTATCCTTTTACATAGGGACTGTCCAGTTTGGCCGATGTACATAGCAGAGGGGCATTGCTGGCACATGATGGCGTATATTACATTGGTGGATGTGCAGGTGAATGAGCTGGTGATGGTGTGGTTGATCTGGTTAGGTCCTGTGATGGTGTTGCTGGTGTATATATGTGGGCAGAGTTGGCATTGAGGTTTGTTGCATGGATTGGTTCACGAGTTAGAGTTACGATGATGAGGTATGTAGTTGCTGGTGAGAATATGCGTAAGGTTGGCAGGTGGTCTGTGAGCAAGGACAGCCTGCCTCCCAAGACCTGTGAAAGTGAGGGATTGTTGTCCAGGATGGGTTGTAGATCACTGATGATGCATTGAAGAGGTTTTAGCTGAGGACTGTATGTAATAGCCAGTGGAGTTCTGATGGTTTCTTTCTTGGGCTTGTCTTGCAGCAGGAGGCTTCTGGGTACAGATCTGGCTCTGTTGATCTGTTTCCTTATTTCCTCGTGTGGGTATTGTAGTTTTGAGAATGCTTGGTGAAGATCTTGTAGGTGTTGGTCTCTGTCTGAGGGGTTGGAGCAAATGCGGTTGTACCTCAGTGCTTGGCTGTAGACAATGGATCGTGTGGTGTGTCTGGGATGGAAGCTGGAGGCATGAAGGTAGGCATAGCGGTCGGTAGGTTTTTGGTATAGGGTGGTGTTAACGTGACCATCACTCCTTTGCACCGTGGTGTCTAGGAAGTGACCTCCTGTGTAGATTGGTCCAGGCTGAGGTTGATGGTGGGGTAGAAGCTGTTGAAATCATGGTGGAATTCTTCCAGGGTTTCCTTCCCATGGGTTCAGATGATGAAGATGTCATCAGTGTAACATAGGTAGAGAAGGGGCATGATTGGACGAGAGCTGAGGAAGCGTTGTTCCAGGTCAGCCATAAAAATGTTGGCATATTGTGGGGCCATACATGTGCCCATAGTGGTGCCACTGGTCTGGAGGAATATATTGTCACCAAATTTGAAATAATTGTGCGAGGATAAAGTTACAGAGCTCAGCAACCAGTTGTACTGTGACATCATCAGGGATACTGTTCCTGACAGCTTGTTTTCCATCTGTGTGTGGGATGTTTGTGTAGAGAGCCTCTACATCCATGGTGGCTAGGACGGGATTTTCTGGAAGATCACCAATGCATTGTAGTTTTCTCAGGAAATTAGTAGTGTCATGGAGATAGCTGGGAGTGCTAGTGGTGTAGGGTCTGAGTAGAGAGTATACATATCTGGACAGACCTTCAGTGAGAGTACCAATGCCCGAGATGATGGGGCATCCAGGGTTTCTGGGTTTGTGGATCTTGGGTAATAGATACCCTTAGAATCCCGACCGGGGTTATTCTGTGTTGATTTGTTCCTGTGTTAATGTAGGGAGTGTCCTGAGTACATGGTGCAGTTTCTTAGTGTATTCATCAGTGGGATCTGAGGAAAGTGGCCTGTAGAATTTGGTATTGGAGAGTTATCTGGCAGCCTCCTTTTTGTAGTCAGACCTGTTCATGATGACAACAGTACCTCCTTTACAGCCTCTTTGATTATAATGTCAGGGTTGTTTCTGAGGCTGTGGATGGCATTGCGTTCTGCACGACTTAGGTTATGAGGCAAGCTATGTTGTTTTTCCACAATTTCTGCCTGTGCACGTCGGCGGAAGCATTCTATGTATAGGTCCAGACTGTCATTTCAACCCTCAGGAGGAGTCCATGTGGAGTTCTTCTTGTGCTCTTGGTGGGAGGGTATCTGTGTATCACTGTGCTGTTCAGTGTTATCTTGAAAGTATTCTTTGAATCAGAGATGGCGAAAGTAGGCTTCCAGATCACTGCAGATGATGGTGGGTGGCAGGCAGAAAGAGAGTCCCCGAGATAGGACAGACTCTTCTGCCGGGCTAAGAGTGTAGCTGGATAGATTGATGATATTGCTGGGTGAGTTAGGGGTACCACTGTTGTGGCCCCATGTGGCAGGTAGGATTTTAGACAGCTTACAGTCCTTTTTCCTTTGTAGAGAGGTGAAGTGTGTAATGTAGATCTCCTGTCTTATTTTAGTAAAGCACGTTTATATGGAAGGTTGGTTATTTATGAGAGTCTCCAGGTTGGAGAGCTCTTTTTTGATGTTTTCCTGTATAGGATGCTGATCAGGTGGTTAGTGTATGGTTAGAAATTATTGCTCATTGAACTTATAGTGATTGTTGTTGGTGCTTGCAGCAGACTGGATAACATACTTAAGAAATGAAGCAAAGTTATAGCGTTTTTTTGTAAAATTTATCCTAATTTCTCAAATAACTGCACACTGCGTTTGTTGCACCACCAGCATAGATAGCAAAGGAGATTTTCTGGAAAATTTTAATAAAACTAGAGATCCCAATTCCAGTCCCTTTGAAGGTAAGGGTAACACTCCAAATAATCCCAGTGTTGGGACATCAGGACCATCATTTACAGGCTGAAGTTTCCAGTGTCATGTGTCAGTATTATCTTAAAAAAAGTATTCCTTGCCTTCCAAAGAAAAGTTGACAGCAAATTGACGCAGGTTCAGTCTGCCTGCTTTATTCATTCCTTTAGGATATGTGCTACTCCTTAAAACATTTGCAATTTTTTCCTCAAAAGATTTCCCTGAGAATTATTTACAAGAGAAAACAGATACTTAAGTGCAAACATGGCATATCAATCCATATAAGACTCAAAACTGAGTTAGAAGGTATGAGATGTACATTGCAGACCTATAAGCAGGGTAAACCTAAATCAACAATGCATCATTCATAGGCCAGTCACAAGACAGACATAAATAAATTGCAGACGTGCATAATTTTGAAGTATTTGTGGCTTGTTAATTATGGCTGTATTCGATCAATGTAGATTGAATATTATCAGAGATAAGGATATCACCTACAAGATTGTAACCATGTATCATATTTCAGAGTAGCAGCCGTATTAGTCTGTATTCGCAAAAAGAAAAGGAGTACTTGTGGCACCTTAGAGACTAACAAATTTATTTGAGCATAAGCTTTTGTGAGCTATAGCTCACTTCATCGGACATAGTGACTCAGGACAGTAAGTGTAACAGCACAAAAATGTCAATTAAAAAAAGAAAACAAAAGCAGAGTTGCTTGAAGATAATGGGTTCTGAAAACAAACAAATAATTAATATATTTAACAATATATGGAGATATACCTATCTCATAGAACTGGAAGGGACCTTGAAAGGGCATTGAGTCCAGTCCCCTGCCTTCACTAGCAGGACCAAGTACTGTCCCTGACAGGTTTTTTTTTTTTTTTTTTTTAAACTGATCTGTAAATGGTCCCCTTAAGGATTGAACTCACAATCCTGGGTTTGGCAGACCAATGCCAAAAACCACTGAGCTATCAATCCTTCCCTCCCTCCCTCTCCATGGGGGCACATGGAAACATTCTACTTACTTGTAATTATGTGTGTTGTAGAGGTTATTTTTTGCTTGGTGCAACTTTTTGGGAGAAAATATAGTTTTCTGAAATTCTGAAGAATCTGAAATAAAGAAACCCCTATAACATATACATATCAGTATCACCTCATTCTAAGCTATGCGTTTAATCGATCATTTTACTGTAATTTAACTAATCAATCCTAACATAATGTTACTTGATTATCTAACAAATTAGATCCCACCACCTTAACTGGTTTACACCCAGCAAAATTACTTATATATCAGCCAAAGAAAATAAAAAAACCAGACAGAGACCACACAGATAAACAATAGAGAAATGGGGAGCAATAAATAAATCACCATGAATACAGGCATGCAAACCATTTAAGAAATGACTATACAGTTATTGTAAAGATTCTTGATTATTCGTGCAATTAGCCAGGAAGACCCTAAGTATTTGTGTACTTTTACCAGATTTGCCCATTACTTGGGGTATGCTCATTTATTGGGGTTACTTGTTTGGGTTTTTTCCCCCGATCATTCTACTAATGTACTGCTTGTGTATAAAGCTGTTGTAAAGCACCCCTCGTTCACTACTAACAGTATTGCTGTAAAACCTTTATTTTTAAGGCACAACTCTTAACTCCTTATTGCACAGTTCTACAGTTTCTTAACAGAAGGTTGACAAATACTCTATGAGAGGGAGAGAGAGAGACCTTGCTAAAGGAGCTTGGTCTGAAAAAGAAAAAGAAAGCTTGCTCAGGTCTGTGCCTCAGTTTCCCTACTTCACAGCAACTACTCAACAATTAACATGTGATTAGGGTCATGTGCTGCCTGTGTTTGTTCAACAATTGTGACCAGCTTTACCCGTTACTTTGGGGTGTGCTCATTTATTAGGGTTACTCTTCTGGGGGGGGTGGTTGTGTAATTCTATCAATGTATTGCTTGTGTGCCCAATGGAATGAGTCAAACAGCACTTTCAAGCTGACACCCTTATTTGTCCCAGATTTAGCATGTCCCTATCCCCACTCTGACATCATAATTGTACTGGTAGTAACCCACTTGATGAGCAAAGCCCAGAGTATTTTTGGGTAAAAGAAGCATTGCTGCAGAATAAATGTGGAAGATACAAACCCAAGAGTAAAGTTATTTATGGACTAATAGTGGTAACTACTCAAGGAGAGCCTAAACAAAATAAGTTACATTATTAAAGGTTAATACCTGAGGTAGCAAAGGAAACAGAGAGGGAAAAAGGGGGATCTCACCCACTCCAGAAGCTTGAACTCGTGAGGCTTCCCAGGCAATGGTGATAGCTCAGCGTCTTGGATCAGTCAGGAGTAGATGAAACCCCTGTGGAAATGAGGCAGAATTTGGGTCTATGCTCGCATCAGAAAACTTTCTGGAGCGTGAATAGATGGTTTTGTAGAGAACATACAATGGTTCAAGGGAGGACACTAGATTTGTTTATGGGTACACTGATGACTCCAGGAATTTCTTTAAGCTAGACAATAGGAGCTGATCACTTCTAACTATGGCTGGTGTTCCTTCAGGGGGCTGACCATGAAATCAGGCTGCTTCAGTATTTTGGATATCAGTCAAGGTTTCTCTTCTAGAATTGGTCTCACTGCTGAGCTGGGTGTGTGCACCATAGGTTCATTAACATCTGGAGCACAGATCTCCCATGATACCGTTGTTCCCTGCTTTTTTGGTCCCAAAGTTTTGTGCAGTTTTCTTTTTTCCCATTCTATATGCTAATGTGATGTCTGGTTGTCCCATCTTTCATGCAGATGAGGATAGGGGAGTGGCCTCTGTTCTCCATTCTGTATGCTAATTGAGATGAGTCTGTCATATCTTTAATGCAGATGAGGATAGGGGAGTTGCCTGAAACTTGTAACCAGGAATCTAGGTGTGTCTCACACCACCATTCACTGATCTATGCAAATTTTTTTTCTGATCAGTTTTGGTTCAGGGGGGCGGGGGTGTCCTTTCATGAGTCAGACAGACTGGATACTGTGCCCTGGTTCCCGAAGAAGACAGGTATTATCTGTGACTGCAGAGGTCTTAACAGGGCATTGAGCATGAAATGATCTTTAACAATATGTTGTGACTACTTACATTAAAGAAATCCATTCCACCTTGGTTTAGGAGAGAGACCACTGATTGACCAATAAGAATCTGGTGTTGCAGATCCCCATAGTGCAATTATTTTTTCTTCTCCATTGTAAGCTTTTATTTTGGTGAGTTTTGCTCACAGATGCAGAAATGTGGACTTGCACATCCAAAAGTTCTGCAGCTGCTGCTTATGAGTCCAAGCCTTCATTGTTGCAGACGATTTTTGCCCTTGGGAAGGATGTAAGATGACACCATATAATACACTTACTGAATATTTGTGAATCAGCTTCTACACACAAGCAATGATGTGTGAACATGGGATTCTAAGGGCTGGATTCACAGGAAAGATAAATGCAGCAAAAGGCAATCCTAAAATTTGTGAACTGTTATGAGACTTCACATACAAAAATAGTGATAGACTCTTTTAAATACTCAAAATGTGTGAAGCAGAGTTTGATGGAATGTAGGGAAATTATTTCACTGCATCAAGTCTTCTGTAGCAGTAAAGTAGCGCTGGGGCAGCAGGTTTTTATATTTTTTGGTGGCGTCCAGAAAAGATCCAAGGGAGCTTTGCTGTGGGAGGGGGTTTGGGGTCAGTACCGGGTTTACAATGGCACCATGGCTCCAGGCCCACCCTGGGAAGGAGCCCATTACAGACCCCTCTAGCCCATCCGCATAGCCGGGTCTGGCTCCACACCTGGGGCAGTCCAGCACACAGGCCTTGCAGTGTGAGCAGCTCTCAGCCAGCAGGTTCCACACACCTGTAGGGGGCTCATCACCCAGCAGCTGGGGGCCACCATGTGGATTCGGCAGGGCTGCTGGCCACAGGGCCAATGAGTTGGGTGGGCTGGGTGGGATCTCGGGAGTCACGTCCCAGGGATCTGCCCCACTCCCCAGCACTGCTTCAGCTCTGAGCTGTCTCCGCTGTCTGGGACCTGTGGGACCCCACCCGCCTCCCCGGGGGAAGAGCCACCTGGGACTGGTGCAGAGACCGGGCCAGTCTCAGCCAGTCGCAGGGGACAGTGTGGGGGGGCTCAGCTGGGTGGGTCCTGCCAGGAATGTGGGTCCTAAGGGAGCCTGGCCCGGGTAGGCTCTGCTCCTGCTCCAGCCTAGCTGATTGCACCACTCCAAGGGGCTGGAGTTATCCTGCCCCAGGCTCAGCCTGGCAGACACAGTCACCTCCCATCAGGGCTGGCTATTGTGGCCGGGGGTCAGGGTGTGGGAGAGCAGGTCTCTAGTGCGTCGGGGCGGGGGGGTGTGATGAGCAGTGCGGGGGGTGGGAAGATCTGTGTGTGTGGGGGGCTGTGCAGTGGGGGAGATCTGTGTGTGTCGGGGTGCTGGGAAGTGTGGGGGGTCTGTGCGGGACACTGCAGTTGTGGCGGTGGGGGGCACTGGGGAGTGAGGGGATCTGTGTGGGGGGGCTCTGGGCAGGGAACTGTGCAGTTGTGAGAGGGCTGTGGGGGATGTTCGAGTAGGGGGGCACTGGGCAGTGAGAGGAGGTGTGGGGGAGCTCTGGGTGGTGGTGGGGCTGTGCTGGGCATAGTGGTCTGTGGGAGGGCACTGGGCAGGGGGGCTTGTGGGGGTCTCTGGGTGGTGTGGCACTGGGCGTAGGGAGTCAGAGGGGTGCTGGGCAGGGGGTAGCATGATGCAGCATGGGCCCGCCCACAAGGGGAAGAAGCATGATGGCAGCTTGGGGCTGGGCTGGCCAGTGTGCGTCTGGCAGCTCCCAGTTTGTAAACAGTGCCCTTGTACTGGGCTGAGTGGAGCGGGGCTGTCCCCGCTGTGCCATGACCCATCTCCCATTGCCCCCAGCCAGCCCCTTGCTCTGAGGACTCTGCCTCCCTGCCCCATGTCCCCATTGCCCCCATGGGGGCCCACAAATATGTTTAGCACCGGGCCCACAAAAGATTAATCCGGCCCTTTTTGGGATGCAGGCTCTGGGATGGAGTTGGGGTGCAGGATATGGGGAGTTTTAGTGAGGGGTGCAGGCTCTGACCTGGGGCAGGGGATTGGGGTACAGGAGGGGGTGCAGACATGTGGGCTCTGGGAGGGAGTTAGCAACTCAGCACGTTATATAAGAGAAGGGCGCTGCAGTGATTTCATATAGACATAGAAACTGATAGAAGACTCTTTTACATATTCAAAATGTGAGAGGCAGAGTTTGAGGAAGGGTGTGTCTGTACAATATTTCCCAGCCTTCAGACTCCTGGCTGTAGCAGTAACGTAGCCCCGCAGCACTTGGATACGATTCAGAGGAGCTGCGGTGTCTGAGTATTGACAGTCTAGGGATTGGGAGACCTGGGCCTTTAAGAACCTGGCCCCAGGAACCCGCCCTCTGCTCCGGGGCTGACATACAGCGTCCTGGGAGGAGAACGGAAAAAGCATCTGCCCCCCCCCCCCCCAGCCCTAGATCTGTGAGCACAGCACGTGGCTCAATCCCAAGGGGGCCCCTGTTCCCCCCCTCCTCCTCCCTAAACGGGGGTTTTGTCCCCCCACAGGGTCTGGCAGTGTCTCCCCCCCCAGGCTTAACCCCAGCTCCCACCCCCCGATTTTTCCCCTTCAGCCCCTCTCCTGTCACTACCTACAGTAGCTTGATCCCACCTGGCCAGTAAATTTCTGCCCCCTGCTCAGATCCTGACACCCCCCCCCCCACTGCGATTTGTCCCCCTTGATCCTTTTAAACCCCTCCAAAGAGGAGGCAGCAAATCGTAAGGAGAAGTAAGGGCAGAGAGAGGGCAGGGGCAACAGCGAAGGTTACTGGGCATGCTCAGTTCGGGTGAGCCTGCTCAGGGCACCCAAAGTAGGGAATTGGGAGAGGGAGCTGTTTGTGTCATGTGCCGCCCCAAGCACCTGCTTGTTTTGCTGGTGCCTAGAGCCAGCTCTGGGGTTCAGTGCACCTGAACTGACTACCTGCTGCCCAGGTGGGATCTATGAAGGGGGAGACAGGTGCTTGTGGGTGCTGGCAGTTGCCTGTAGACACAGCAGGGAGTAAGAAGGCTCCTGCAGGGCCCTGAGTTAGCCAGGAGAAGACACGAGCAGGGGAGGCCTGTAGAGAAGGCCCAAACTCCAGGCGAGAGGTACTGGGAGAGCAGGAAGAGTGACTCTCAGGGAGGCGCTGGGCTCAGCTGAACCTGGGATGAAGGCTTTGGGAGTGAGTTCTTTTTGAAAGACTTTTTGCAGTACTCAGTAAATTGGACCACAGCAAAGGGGAACGTTTTGAACGTCTGGACTGTGCAGGCTTTTTAAGGTAGCCTGAGTGAAAAGGAAACTGAGGCAGGCCTCCGCAGAGACGCACTTGGCCAGAAGGGGGCACTACAGGGCAGGTGCACCCTTTGACATAAGGACACTAACTTGGGATCCAGGAGACCTTGGTTCTGCACCCTGCTGCACCAAAGTTGTGCTGGGTGTCCTTGAGCAAGTCTCTTAGGGCAGGATTTTAAAAGGTATTTAGGTGCCTAAAGATTCAGGATGGTGTCAAGAGCATCCAGGGATTTCAATGGGAGTTCAGCATTTGAAAACCCCACTAGGTGCCTATCTGCATCATTAGGTACCTAATTATCTTTAAAAATCTGGCCCTTAGCCCCACAGTGCTTCAGTTCCTATGTGTAAGGCAGGGACAATAGCACTTCCCTACCTCCCACGATACGTATGTTAAAGACTGCTCGGTGCTTGGGTAGTAGGGTAATGGGTGACGGATAAGCACCTTAGACTGAGCGTTAGATAGAAAGATTAGATAGATATCTTGACTTTAGTAAGGCTTTTGATACCATCTCACATGATCTTCTCATAAACAAACTAGGGAAATACAACCTAGATGGAGCTACTATAAGGTGGCTGCATAACTGGTTGGAAAACCATTCCCAGAGAGTAATCAGTGGTTCATAGTCAAGCTGGAAGGCCATATCGAGTGGAGTCCCGCAGGCATGAGTTCTGGGACTGGTTCTGTTCAATATCTTCATCAATGATTTAGATGATGGCACAGAGAGTACACTTTTAAAGTCTGCTGATGATCCCAGGTAGGGAGGGGTTGCAAGTGCTTTGGAGGATAGGATTAAAATTCAAAATGATCTGGACAAACTGGAGAAATGGTCTGATGTAAATAGGATAAAATTCAATAAGGACAAATGCAAAGTACTCAACTTAGGAAGAAACAGTCAGTTGCACACATACAAAATGGGAAGGAGTACTGCGGAAAGGGATCTAGGGGACATAGTGGATCACAAACTAAATGAGAGTCAACAATGTCTCACTGTTGCAGAAAAAGCAAACATCATTCTGGGATGTATTAGCAGGAGTGTTATGAGCAAGACACAAGTAGTAATTCTTCCACTTTAGTCAGTACTATTAAGGCATCAGCTGTAGTATCATGTCCAGTTCTGGGCACCATGCTTCGGGAAAGATGTGGACAAGCCAGAGAAAGTCCAGAGAAGAGCAACAAAAATGATTAATGGTCTGGAAAACATGACCTATGAGGGAAGATCGAAAAAAATGGATTTGTTTAGTCTGGAGAAGAGAAGACTGACAGGAGACATAACTGTTTTCAAGCACATAAAAGGCTGTTACAAGGAGGAGGGAGAAAAATTGTTCTGCTTAACCTCTGAGGCTAGGACAAGAAGCAATGGGATTAAATTGCAGCAAGGGTGGCTTAGTTTGGACATTAGGAAAAACTTCCTAACCGTTAAGGTAGTTAAGCACTGGAATAAATTGCCTAGGGAGGTTGTGGAATCTCTGTCATTGGAGATTTTTAACAGCAGCTTAGACAAACACCTGTCAGGGATGGTCTAGATAATACTTAGTCTTGCCTTGAGTGAAGGGGACTGGATCAGAAGACTTTTCAAGGTCCCTTCCAGTCCTACAATTCTATGATTCTATAAGCTGTTGAAAAAGTAAAGTGAGGTTGCTTGTGAAATATGTTTGTATTTGGGGATTAGGTTCAGGCCCATCTCAGTTTCTATCAGGTAGCAAGTCACCTTTCCTCTCCGAGGGACACATTCCATGTGATCGCAAAAAGAAAAGGAGTACTTGTGGCACCTTAGAGACTAACAAATTTATTTGAGCATAAGCTTTCGTGAGCTACAGCTCACTTCATCGGATGCATTCGGTGAACTAACAAATTTATTTGAGCATAAGCTTTCGTGAGCTACAGCTCACTTCATCAGATGCATTCGGTGGAAATTATTTGAGCATAAGCTTTCGTGAGCTACAGCTCACTTCATCAGATGCATTCGGTGGAAATTTCCACCGAATGCATCCGATGAAGTGAGCTGTAGCTCACGAAAGCTTATGCTCAAATAAATTTGTTAGTCATAAGCTTTCGTGAGCTACAGCTCACTTCATCAGATGCATCGGTGGAAATTTCCACCAAATGCATCCGATGAAGTGAGCTGTAGCTCACGAAAGCTTATGCTCAAATAAATTTGTTAGTCTCTAAGGTGCCACAAGTACTCCTTTTCTTTTTGCGAATACAGACTAACATGGCTGCTACTCTGAAACCTGTTATTATGCACAGACAATTGATGACTAGGCTAGTGGTTTGAGGTTCTTGGCCTTTGAAAGGGTTGTACAGAAGGCGTGGTTTATGTATTATGTGCTGACTAATGGCTCTTTATTAAAGCAACTATTTGCAGATCTGCTGTAATTGGAGCTTAGTGTTCTAGTCATGTGTACACAGACTAACTTCCAGGTGCAATTCCATTCTGCAAGATGTGCTACTTCATCCCAAATGCCTGTCTTTTTCACAAGAGCTTGCTGACTTGCTGGGGCCAGAAGATCCCAATGCATAGCTCGCCATGGGGGCATAGCCTTTACCTCCATCCCATTACAGTCTCTTAGACCTCAAGATTCCTTCAAATGTGCTGGTCTGCGAACGAGTCTCCCATTCCTTATTTGTGTTACCGCTGTTGGTGGAGGAATTGCTGCCACCCTGTGGCTGCCTTCTTTCAACTGAACAGTTTCCTGTGGTCTTTTGTGTTGTCCGTAAACCGCATGCCGCTGGCTCTCCTACACCAGGCCAGCTGATGGTTGAGGCTCATTCTGAGTCATCCTGGTTCTGACCTGAGTCCCAGGTGCCAGGTGTCTGCCACTAATCTGCAGTTGTCATTGTTTTTTCCTCAACTGAGGTTCTGAGTCTGCAACTACCTTGTATGCTGCAGTTTGGACTGCTGCCTTTAGACATTTCTGTATGGGGCTAGTAATCTATGGTTGGACCAAGACTGCTTCCTTTTGTGTAGTGGCCTCAGGCAGGTCCCTGGCTACTTTTGCAGGTTAACTTGGCATTCTCACAGCTGCTTCTGAGTATTGTCCCTCACTCTTCCGTTGGGGTTGCAGCAAACACTCCTTCATGGGAAGTGGTGTCTTGGTTCTCCGGCCAGTCAGTCCCTATACTAGGCTACTATCTAGTTCTCAGAAGGCTGTATTGCAATAGTCCAGCCTAGCCAGGTAAAGATCCCTTCCACGCTTTTCTGCCTTTGCCTTTTGGGGTCCTGAGTGGAAGCCATGAGGAACTCAGTTTGTTATGGTTTTGACATGAAGTCAGGCAAAATCTAGTAATTATGGCTGAGTTTCATGGTGGGTTTTGGGTTTCACAGCTCAGATCAGCTGTTCCTCCAATCTCTAGTGGTTTCTATTTTAATTAGAGATAGTCCCATCCCTGGAAAGATGACTTCTTTTCTGCACAGTCTAGAGAGAGATGGGTAGGAACCACAAAACCTCTCTCCAGGCTCACTATTGGAGGGGACAGAGATCACCAACAAATGCAGCGACTTCTCCACAGCTCATGTAGACATAATCACAGGGAAGAAATCAATCTGCAAGAGGGATTTTTTTCACTGTCATACTGTGGAGGATAAGCTTTCGTGAGCTACAGCTCACTTCATCAGATGCATTTGGTGGAAAATACAGTGGGGAGGTTTATATAGACACACAGAGAACATGAAACAATGGGTTTTATCATACACACTGTAAGGAGAGTGATCACTTAAGATGAGCTATTACCAGCAGGAAGGAGGGGGGGAAGGAGGAAAACCTTTTGTGGTGATAATCAAGGTGGGCCATTTCCAGCAGTTAACAAGAACGTCTGAGGAACAGTGGGGGGTGGGGTGCGGTGGGGGGAGAAATAACATGGGGAAATAGTTTTACTTTATGTACACTGAATGCATCCGATGAAGTGAGCTGTAGCTCACGAAAGCTTATGCTCAAATAAATTTGTTAGTCTCTAAGATGCCACAAGTACTCCTTTTCTTTTTTGCGAATACAGACTAACACAGCTGCTACTCTGAAACCTGTTAGACAAGAACTGTAACTGTTAGGATATTTCATATCTCGCTATGATAGTTAATAGGTATTGAGCCTGTTTTTTTTTTTTTTTAAACAAGCCTCCACTTAGGGAGCAGAACTGCAAGTGCAATTAATTGTAAGCACAAATGCTTATCACTTCAGCAGGTGGGTATTGTAGTTGTAAGAATGCCTGATAGAGACCTTGTAGGTGTTTGTCTCTGTCTGAGGGGTTGGAGCAAATGCAGTTATATCATAGAGCTTGGCTGTAGACAATGGATCGTGTGGTGTGATCTGGATGAAAGCTAGAGGCATCTAGGTAGGAATAGCTGTCAGTAGGTTTCCGATATAGGGTGGTGTTTATGTGACCATTGCTTATTAGCACCGTAGTGTCCAGGAAGTGGATCTCTTGTGTGGACTGGTCCAGGCTGAGGTTGATGGTGGGATAGAAATTGTTGAAATCATGGTGGAATTCCTCAAGGGCTTCTTTTCCATGGGTCCAGATGATGAAGATGTCATCAATGTAGCGCAAGTAGAGTAGGGGCATTAGGGGACGAGAGCTGAGGAAGCGTTGTTCTAAGTCAGCCATAAAAATGTTGGCATACTGTGGGGCCATGCGGGTACCCATCGCAGTGCCGCTGATTTGAAGGTATACATTGTCCCCAAATGTGAAATAGTTATGGGTGAGGACAAAGTCACAAAGTTCAGCAACAAGTACTCCTTTTCTTTTTTGCAAATACAGACTAACACGGCTGCTACTCTGAAAACTGTGGAGGATGGAGCTGATTTTTATTGACTTGACATGAATCCAGTGGTGGGTGAAGAGGATAATCTAGTTCATGCAGAGGCTCATGGGAATTATTTTTAAAATAAAGGGAGCGGGGAAGGAGGGCAGATGGACTTGACCCAAAACCCCAGCCCCAAGCAGCCCCAAACTTCATGGAAATTGGGCTCTAGATCTGAGCAATTAGGCCTTTCCCAGTTTCTATGACAGGCTGATCCAAAACTTGGATTCATAGGAACATAGGACTGGAAGGAGGGACCTCTTGACTCATCGAGTCCAGTTCCCTTCTATCGCAGGTAACCCCATCATATAATCCTGTTCATATAGTTATCTAGTTCCTTCTTAAAACTAGATAGGATCTGTGATGTTGTCTAATTAAAATATAACCATGCAAATCATTATTGCTACCACTGTTATATAATTGCAACAAATCTTATACAAAATATAATACATGTCCAGAAAGGGTTAAACAACTTGTAGGCTGAATGACCCAAAGCCAACCTTTAAAGACATGTTAGAAAGTATGCAAATGGTAATTAAGGCCATTCAATGCTAAATAGGCTAGAACTTTGAAATGCAAACCTATGTTGTTAGAAGTTAGAGGTGATATTAACTGTATATATCAGGTTTCAGAGTAGCAGCCCTATTAGTCTGTATTCGCAAAAAGAAAAGGAGTACTTGTGGCACCTTAGAGACTAATAAATTTATTTGAGCATAAGCTTTTGTGAGCTACTGTTGGTTTCTGGGCAACCAGTGAGGTAATAAAGAAGCAGTTTTGTGCTGGCTTGGTAAATCTAAGTATTGAAAAATCCACCAGTTTTGGGGATTGTCTTTCCTATTCTTTGCAGTTCACCCTAATAGAGTGACCTCAGCTGGCCCCCACTGCGATCCTGGTCATGGGATGCAAACTTGGGAGCTTGGGTCCACCTCTTAAAAAAAGCATTTAGCTCATCATTTTGAAAACTATAGAAAACTTCCATGGTGCCAAGTATCAGAGGGGTAGTGATAGACTGTATCCACAAAAACAACGAGGAGTCCAGTGGCATCTTAAAGACTAACAGATTTATATGGGCATTAGCTTTCGTGGGTAAAAAACCCCACTTCTTCAGATGCATGGAATGAAAATTACAGATGCAGGCATAAATATACTGACATATGAAGAGAAGGGAGTTACCTTAACAAGTGGAGAACTAGTGTGAACAAGGCCGATTCAGTCAGGGTGGATGTGGTTCACTCCCAATAATTGATGCGGAGGTGTCAATACCCAGAGAGGGAAAATTGCTTTTGTCATGAGCCAGCCACTCCCAGTCCCTATTCAAGCCCAAATTAATGGTGTTAAATTTGCAAATGAATTGTAGTTCTGCAGGTTCTCTTTGAAGTCTGTTTTTGAAGTTCAGTTATTCTGTAATTAAATGTCTTAGACTTGCTGTCTCTCCAGAGTGCCATCCTCTAGAGAAACAAGGAGCAAGAGAACCTGGTTCTAAAACATCTTTGCACACAAGTGTGTACAGGAATTTAAATTGGACCACTTTTGGAGGGGCACGTTAGAGTAGCGGCCAGGGGCTGGATCAGTGATTGGGGCTGAGTCAGCAGCTGAGGCTGGAGCAGTGGGCAGGGGTTGGGGATGGGCCTGAATCTGGGGGTGGAGCCCCAGCAGTGGCCGGGGATGGGACCAGAGCAGCAGCCAGGGCTGGGGCTGAGGCTGGAGCAGCAGCCGGGACTTGGGCTAGAGACAGAGCAGTGGCCAGGGCTGGGGCCAGGACTGAGTTAGCAGCCAGGGCTGGGTCCAGTGCCAAAGCAGCAGCCGGGGATGGAGCTGGAGCAGTGCATGGCCAGGGCTGGAGTCGGGGCTGAGTCAGCAGCAAGGGGCTGGGTCCAGGGCCACAGTGACCAGTGGTCAGCGATCAGGGCTGGAATAGCAGCTGGGGCTGGGGTCTGGGCAGCAGCCGGGGCAGGGTCTGTGCCGGAGCAGAAATACATATTTTTAAATGCATATTGAGGTATGCCCCTGCTTGCCCCACTTGTCCACGCCCCTGTTTGCACATATAAGAGTTGGGGATAGGGCGCTATGAGCTGATACGTTAAAAATAGAGATGGATGAAAATCTTCTGTCAAAACGTTCTTAAACCAAAAATTCTTCTTCACTTCAATGGAATATTTCATGGAAAACATCTCTTTGCAATAGAAAAAAAATCATGTTTTCATAGAAAATTTGAAAAAAAACCCCATTTTGGCTGAAAACAAAAATATTTAGTTATTTGTGAAATATTTTCTGTAGTCTGGTTTTCAACTGAAACCTCAAAATTGTGAACAAAAAATGTTAATGAAAATGAAACCATTTTCATCGACATTTTGGGGAAGAAAAGCATTGCTTGACCAGCTCTAGAGTGAACCCTGACCTCCACTTATGTCTGAGACCCAACCTGTACAAGTTTTCCAGAAAAACAATGAGGAGTCCTGTGGCACCTTAAAGACTAACAGATTTATTTGGGCATAAGCTTTCGTGGATAAAAAAACCCATTTCTTCAGATGCGTGGAGTGAAAATTACAGATGCAGGCATAAATATACTGACACATGAAAAGAAGGGAGTTATCTTACAAGTGGAGAACCAGCATGAACAAGGCCAATTCAGTCAGGGTGGATGTGGTTCACTCCTAATAATTGATGAGGAGGTGTCAATACCCAGAGAGGGAAAATTGCTTTTGTCGTTAGTCAGCCACTCCCAGTCCCTATTCAAGCCCAAATTAATGGTGTTAAATCTGCAAATGAATTGTAGCTCTGCAGTTTCTCTTTGAAGTCTGTGGTAATTGTTGAAATCCAGGTGGAATTCTTGAAGGGCCTCCTTCCCGTGTGTCTATATGATGAAGATGTCATCATTGTAGTGCAAGTAGAGGTGGGGCGCTAGGGGACAGGAGCTGAGGAACTGTTGTTCTAAGTCAGCCATAAAAATGTTGGCATACTGTGGGGCCATGTGGGTACCCATAGCAGTGCTGCTGACTTGAAAGTATAAATTATCCCCAAATCTGAAATGGTTGTGGGTGAGGACAAAGTTACAAAGGTCAGCCACCAGGTGTGCCGTGGCCTCATCAGGGATACTATTCCTGACAGCTTGTAGTCCATCCTCGTGTGGAATATTGGTGTAAAGAGCTTCTACATCCATGGTGGCCAGGATGATGTTTTCAGAAAGATCACCAATGCATTGTAGTTTCCTCAGGAAGTCGGTGGTGTCTCGAAGATAGCTAGGAGTGCTGGTAGGCTAAGGAGAATGTCCAATTAGTCAGATAATCCTGCTTTAAGAGTGCCAGTGCCTGAGATGATGGAGCGTCCAGGATTTCCAGGTTTATGGTTCTTGGGTAGCAGATAGAATAACCCTGGTTGGGGCTCTAGAGGTGTGTCTGTGTAGATTTGTTCCTGTGCTAAAGCAGGGATTTCTTGAGCAGATGGACCCATGGGAAAGAGGCCCTTGAAGAATTCCACCTGGATTTCAACAATTTCTACCCCACCATCAACCTCAGCCTGGACCACTCCACGCAAGAGATCCACTTCCTGGAAACTGCAGTGCAAATAAGTGATAGTAACATAAGAACCACCCTACACCGGAAACCTACATGCTATTCTTACCTACATCCTCCAGCTTCCATCCAGGACGCATAACACGATCCATTGTCTATAGCCAAGCTCTAAGATGCAACCGAATTTGTTCCAATCCCTCAGGCAGAGACAAACACCTACAAGATCTTTATCAAGCATTCTTAAAACTACAATACCCACCTGGGGAAATGATGAAATAGATTGACAGAGCAAGACAGGTACCCAGAAGTCACCTACTACAGGACAGGCCCCACAAGGAAAATAACAGAACACCACTGGCCATCATGTACAGCCCCCACCTAACACCTCTCCAACACTTCATCAACGATCTACAACCTATCCTGGAAAATGATCCCTCACTCTCACAGACCTTGGGAGGCAGGCCAGTCCTCGCTTACAGACAGCCCCCCAACCTGAAGCAAATACTCACCAGCAACTACAAACCACACCACAGAAACACTAACCCAGGAACCAATCCCTATAACAAATCCCATTGCCTACTCTGTCCTCATATCTACTCTAGCGACACAATCAGAGGACCCAACCACATCAGCCACACCATCAGGGGCTCATTCACCTGCACATCTACTAACGTGACATATGCCATCATGTGCCAGCAATGCCCCTCAGCCATGTACAGTGGCCAAACAGGACAGTCTCTACATAAAAGAATAAATGGACACAAGTCAGACACCAGGAATGGTAACATACAAAAGCCAATAGGAGAACACTTAAATCTCCCTGGACATTCAATAACAGATTTAAAGTAGCCATCCTGCAACAAAAAAACTTCAAAAACAGACTTCAAAGAGAAACTGCAGAACTACAATTCATTTGCAGATTTAACACAATTAACTTAGGCTTGAGTAGGGACTGGGAGTGGCTGGCTCATGACAAAAGCAATTTTCCCCCTCTGGGTATAAACACCTCCTCATCAATTATTGGGAGTGAACCACATCCACCCTGACTGAATTGGCCTTGTTCACGCTGGTTCTCCACTTGTAAGATAACTCCCTTCTCTTCATACGCCAGTGTATTTATGCCTGCATCTGTAATTTTCACTCCATGCATCTGAAGAAGTGGGGTTTTTTACCCACAAAAGCTTATGCCCAAATAAATCTGTTAGTCTTTAAGGCGCCACCAGACTCTTCATTGTTTTTCTGGAAAACTTGTACAGTTTGGGTCTCAGAGATAAGTGGAGGTCAGGGTTAACTCTAGAGTTGGTTAAGCAATGTTTTTCTTGCCCAAAATGTCGATGAAAATGGTTTCATTTTCATCAACATTTTTTGTTTACAATTTTAAGGTTTCAATTGAAAACCAGACTACAGAAAATATTTCACAAATACCTAAACATTTTTGTTTTCAGCCAAAATGTTTTTTTTTTCAAGTTTTCTATGAAAATCTGAATTTTTTTTATTGCAAAGCGATGTTTTCCATGAAAAATTCCATTGAAGTGAAGAAGAAATTTTGGTTTAAGAACGTTTTGACAGAAGATTTTCATCCATCTCTATTTTTAACATACCAGTTGATAGCGCCCTATCCCCAACTCTTATATATGCAAACAGGGGCATGCACAAGGGGGGCAAGCAGGGGCACACCTCAATATGCATTTAAAAATATGTATTTCTGCTCCGGCGCAGACCCTGTCCCGGCTGCTGCCCAGACCCCAGCTCCAGCTGCTATTCCAGCCCTGATCGCTGACCACTGGTCACTGCCTGATCCACTGCCCTGGACCCAGCCCCAGCTTCAGCTGTTATTCCAGCCCTGATCGCTGACCGCTGGTCACTGCCCCAGCCACTGCTGTGGCCCTGGACCCACCCCTGGCTGCTGACTCAGCCCCGACTCCAGTCCTGGCCATGCACTGCTTCAGCTCCATCCCTGGCTGCTGCTTTGGCACCAGACCCAGCCCTGGCTGCTGACTCAGCCCTGGCCACTGCACTGACTGTAGCCCGAGTCCCAGCTGCTGCTTCAGCCTCAGCCCGAGCCCTGGCTGCTGCTCTGGCCCCAGCCCGGCCACTGCTGGGGCCCCAACCCCAGCCACTTCTCTGGCTACACCCCCTGATTCAGGCTCATCCCCAGCCCCTGCCTGCTGCTCTAGCCCCAGCTGCTGACTCAGCCCCAATCACTGATCCAGCCCCTGGCCGCTACTCCCCTCCAAAAGTGGTCCAATTTAAATTCCTGCGCACACTTGTGTGCAAAGATGTTTTAGAACCAGGTTCTCTTGCTCCTTGTTTCTCTAGAGGATTGCACTTTGGAGAGAGAGCAAGTCTAAGACATCTAATTATAACTGCATGTTTAAAGCCAATACCTACAAATGCATCCAGTTCCTGGACTGAGTCAGGGACAGAGAGTGCTTGTAAATATCTGAGTGACAGGGAGCAAAAAACCAGGCGGTCTCTCTCCACAATGAAAATAATAATGAAAAAGCATAGAGACATGCTTTACTGTTTGTTTGGTATTGGGAGAGGATCCTATGCACACTGGTTTTGTTTCCACTGAATCATCTCACAGTATGTTGCAGCATGGAACAGATATGCAGACACAAGAATACATAGGCAGCTTGGCATTCATTATGAGATAATTGTCAGAGTAGCCATCTATTATTGGTTATTTTTGTTATATAGCACTCGTGTAAAAGGGTTCTACAGGCAATTAAATGACAGGCTCTCTCCCTGGGTAGTTAACAATCTAAGGACCTACCAACACTTGCTTTACCCATATGAATAGTCTTTACTCATGATGAAAGTAGGCCCATTGGCCTAATGTCACAATGGCAGCTGCTGCGGATGAAACTAGCAAGGGATGTGGCACATTCCCCATGCCATCTGCAGCCCACCGATGAGGTGACAGAACCCTCATATCATCAGAGATCTTCTGGAAAAACTCAGCCTGGCTGCTGTGAATCTCGGGTGCTAGGTCTTACAACTGAAAGGGAAGAAATCAACGTGGATTTATTCCCCCTATCTATAAAAACAGGCAACATTTTATTTTTATGAGCAGGTAATTTTGTTTGTTTGAAGGGCAATAAAGACACACTGTTTCCACCACCTAATTCTATTTAGATGGGCAAACAGATTTCCCAGCTTTTAATATATTTCTCTTGCTATATCCAAGGGAACATAATCTTCTACCTCCCTTTTCTTTCCTTGCAGGAAGATACCTGTGCTGTTCAACACATTTATCAATGATCTGGAACAGTGAGGTGGCAAAATCTGTAGCTGATGCAAACTTACTCAAGATAGTTAAGGGATCTCATAAAACTGGGTAACTGGACGATGAAATGGCAGATGAACTTTAATGTTGATAAGTGCAAAAATAATGCACACTGGAAAAAATACTCCCAACTATACCTACAAAATGATGGGGTCTAAATTAGCTGTTACCACTCATAAAAGAGATCTTGGAGTCATCATGGATAATTATCTGAAAATATCCACTCTATGTGCAGTCACAGTCAAAAAAGTGAACAGAATGTTAGGAGCCATTAGAAAAGTGATAGATAATAGAAAATCTATGATATACCCACATCTTGAATATTGTGTGCAGTTCTGGTCACCCTATCTCAAAAAAAAAAAGATATATTAGAATGGGAAAAGGTGCAGAGAAGGGCAACAAAAATGATGAGGGGTATGGAACAGCTTCCAGATGAGGCGAAATTAAAAAGCCTGGGACAGGTCAGCATAGAAAAGAGGTGACTTAGGGGGGGATGTGATCGAGGTCCTTAAAATCATGAGTGGTGCAGGGAAAGGGAAGTGTTAGTTACCCCTTCACATAACACAAGTACAAGGGATCTTCTGATGAACTTAATAGGCAATAGGTTTAAAACAAACAAAAGGAAGTATTTCTTCACTCAACTCATAGTTAGGGTGACCAGATGTCCCGATTTTATAGGGACAGTCCCGATTTTTGGGTCTTTTCTTATATAGGCTCCTATTACCCCCACCCCCATCCCGATTTTTCACATTTGCTGTCTGGTCAGCCTACTTATAGTCAACCAAAAGTATACCTGGGTTCAAAAAAGAATTAGATAATTCAATGGAGAATAGGTCCATCAATGGCTATTATCCAAGCCATGCTCCAGGTGACCCTAAACCTCAACCTGCCAGAAGCATCTGGCACTGTCCACTGTCAGAAGACAGGATACCGGGCTAGATGGACCATTTGTCTGACCCAATAAGGCTGTTCTTAGGTCCTCAAAGAACCCAACTCCTGAGTTACAACAGGAAACAAGATAGGGAGCAACATCACTCCCATCATTTTTAGGAAACTACATGGATCATGTTTTTATTTTTTCCTTTAGCACCTAGCGGGCCCAACCGTGCTCAAGGCTCTATTGTGCTAGGCATTCGACAATCCCTGCCTAGAACTGTTTACAATCTAAACTGACAAGACAGGCAAATGTCAGGAGAAAGGAAGCATTATTATTTACATTTTACAGATGAGAAATTGAATCAAAGAGAGATTTGTCCAAAGTCATGCAGGAATTCTGTCGCAGGGCCAGGAATTGAATCCGGATTTCCTGAGGCTCAGTCCAGAGTCTTAGCCACAAGAACATCCTTCAGTTCTTTCTCATCTGTGGATTAGTCTTTGGGCTTTAGATGTGGATGCCTATTAATTATTAGGTTGTTATATGCCAAGCTCTGTGCTTTTTTTGCAAGTGAAGTTCCTATTTTCTTGGGAAATTTAAAGGTATCTGATTTTCCATACCTTTTGTGTAGAAGTACCTAATTGTTTTGTTCTATAAATATGATTCTACACTGTCTTGTACCTTACATGGGCATTCACATCTGGGCAACACAGATATCAGATGCCACCAGGTCAGACTAGGGGAGGTTTTACATTCTGCACAAGAGTGAGGGTCAACATAATGTGAAAGGCTGTGGGGAATCAGGCCCCCCAGGTATTAATGTTCTATTCACAGCATTTAATAATTCCCCCTCAGCTTCCTATGGGGTATTTTAAAGCTTGGTTGTATTTTACAGGCATCCTAGTGTTTCCTCATTAGGTCTCATTCCAAATAAGTGCATATGGAACAGTAAATCATCTTCACAGAGTAATCGATGCAAGCTTTGCAGAAAGCAGGATTTGGAGAGAGACCTCTTAAAGGGCTGCTTGGTAGCCCAAAGGTAAGAAAGAGGTGTCTTTGTTCCTCTTGACTTACCTGTTCTTAAAATCAGAACAAATCTGTTTTTAGAAGATCATTAAAAGGCGTTATACAATTCACTTAGAAACCCACAAATCCCCTTGGTCTTCTCACTTTGCAGATTTACTGCTGTCTCCAATATTTTGGTATTAACAGTGTCTCCATTTACAAGGCCTTTCTGGAGTGAACTAGTCTTGAATGGCTGCTTTGTTGTAGCAAACCTTTGTTATAGGGCTACCATACTCCCCCAAAGAAAACTTGTGTCTGAAAACACGTTTTAGAACAAGTTGACAATTTCTTTTGGTTCTGAGGCACTGAAACTATGTGCAAAGAAAGTTGGAAAATTCCACTCGTAAACTTTGCTTTCCCTTTCCAGAGCAAGCTGCCAAGAGTACACTTTTCTAGCATTATTTTTTCAGTTATACTAATCAGCAAATCAGACTGTGAACCCTGCTGTTTTCCTACTTATTTGATTAAATTGAGGTCTGATCCGAGATTAATCTAAATCTCGGAGCTTTTCAGTGCCAATATGTGTTTTTCCCAAGTCTTTGGGTTCCCATTAATTTTCCAATGTCTATATTTTAATTTGGGGGCAAAAGATAGGAAAATACATTTTTTCACTGAGCATGTGTGGGTTTAAGACCTTGATCTTACAGAATGTGTGCATGTGCTTTACTTTACTCACATGAGTAATCTCATTCAAGTTTGCAGGATCCAGGCCCACAAGTGCAAATAATTGCTCTGATGCTGAAATCACTACTCACTCTGTTCTGTATAGGTTCTTATGCCACGATCATCACTGAGCAATACTGCATTAAGCCACATGACTGACATCCCTCACATGATATTTGTTCTCTCATCCTTTCCCCAGGGAGTATGTGTGTGCAGTGGAGTATTTTGGTTTGGAATTTGATTTTTTAAATATATATACACACCGGTTGCTCTATGTTTGATGGAGAAGGCAAGGGCAAAGAAATGCACCTTGCATTTGGAGTGGAAAGTGGTGAGGTTGTCATGGTCCCCAGCTCCTGAGAAAGCTCTATCTCTTGCACAGATGAGTTGTACCATTATGGTAGGAAGTTCCATTATGGCTTAGGAGTGGAATGGTTGAACACAATCTTTATCCCAATGTTTTAGGTGATCTTTTAGTCCCAGGCCATTAAGCACCTTGAAGAAAAGGCCTGAACCTAGACTGGGCTCTAGTGTTTGTACTTGTTTTGTCATAGACTTCTTTAATGTATCAAGGTGCCATTTAGGGACACAAAGTAAACATGAGATCAGGCTCTCCTCATAGTATTTCAGTTCCTGGCTGGTGTAGATATCGTGAGCAGACCACATGGATCTCATGCTATTTTGGCTCCATCAGTGACTTCCTGTGGAATTAAAAGTACCCCACACAACACCATAACCACAAACAAATATAACCAAGATATTTGGGTTAACTGACTACTGCTGTGATTAGTTTGAGTGAGATAGCAGTGATTTAGGTGCTTAGGAGTTTAAAGGTTGGATTGTTAAAGGTATTTAGGTTCCTAAAGATGAAGATAGATGCTTGATTTCAATGGGTGTTAAGCACCTAGGCGCTTTTGAAAATTTTACTAGCATCTATCTGCATTTTAGGCTGCTAAATTCCTTTAAAATCTAGCCCTAAGTCTCTTTGAAAATAAATAGTTTCAGAGTAGCAGCAATGTTAGTCTGTATTTGCAAAAAGAAAAGGAGTACTTGTGGCACCTTAGAGACTAACAAATTTATTTGAGCATAAGCTTTCGTGAGCTACACCTCACTTCATCACATGCATTCAGTGGAAAATAAAGTGAGGAGATTTATATATACAGAGAACATGAAACAATGGGTGTTACCATACACACTGTAAGGAGAGTGATCACTTAAGTGATCACTTGGCCCCTCTGCCTTGTACATTGGCCAAACTGGACAATCTCTACGTAAAAGAATCAATGGACACAAATCAGATGTCAAGAATTACAACATTCAAAAACCAGTCGGAGAACACTTCAATCTCTTTGGTCAGTCGATTACAGACCTAAAAGTGGCAATTGTTCAACAAAAAAACTTCAAAAACAGACTCCAAGGAGAGACTGCTGAATTGGAATTAATTTGCAAACTGGATACAATTAACTTAGGCTTGAATAAAGACTGGGAGTGGATGGGTCATTACAAAAAGTAAAACTATTTCTCCATGTTTATCTCCCCCCCCCCGCTGTTCCTCAGACGTTCTTGTCAACTGCTGGAAATGGCCCACCTTGATTATCACTACAAAAGGTTCCCCCCACCGCTCTCCTGCTGGTAATAGCTCACCTTACCTGATCACTCTCGTTACAGTGTGTATGGTAACACCCATTGTTTCATGTTCTCTGTGTATATAAATCTCCCCACTGTATTTTCCACTGAATGCATCCGATGAAGTGAGCTGTAGCTCAGGAAAGCTTATGCTCAAATAAATTTGTTAGTCTCTAAGGTGCCACAAGTACTCCTTTTCTTTTTGCAAATAAATGAGGACTTAGGCTCTGAAGTCAGTTAGGCACTTTTGAAATTTTTACCCTATGTTCTTTTTTATATTAAATCCTCAAGCCAAGCTAAAGTATTTATAATAAAAGTAGGATTTTATAAACCTAAAACATAAAATCTGGAACCCTTCTGAAAATATGTGAGAGGCACATTCATGTTTAATTCGTTTCAGAGTAGCAGCCGTGTTAGTCTGTATCCACAAAAAGAAAAGGACTTGTGGCACCTTAGAGACTAACAAATTTATTTGAGCATAAACTTTTGTGAACTACAGCTCACTTCATCGGATGTTTAAAGCTTTCCTAGCCACACTACTTTTTGTGGTAGCTAACTCTGAGTTTGAGAAAGCTAGACGTTATTGTGTAACTATCATGTTTCACCTTAGAAGTGGTTGTGTTTTAGTGGTCCCTGGATATAAATTGTATATCAGTTTATTAAGTTTTTATTTAATGCATTGGCATCAAAGACTCTATGTATATTATTATAGGACTGGAGGGGACCTCGAGAGGTCATCTAGTCCAGTCCCCTGAACTCAAGGCTGGACTAAGTATTATCTAGACCATCCCTGACAGGTGTTTGTCTAACCTGCTTTTAAAAATCACCAGTGACAGAGATTCCACAACCTCCCTAGGCAATTTATTCCAATGCTTAACCAACATGACATTAGGAAGTTTTTTCTAATGTCCAATCTAAACTGCCCTTGCTGCAATTTAAGCCCATTGCTTCTTGTCCTATCCTAAAAGGTTAAGGAGAACAATTTTTTCCTCTCCTCCTTGTAACAACCTTATGTACTTGAACACTGTTATGTTCCTTCTCAGTCTTCTCTTCTCTAGACTAAACAAACCCAATTTTTTCAATCTTCTCTCACAGGTCATGTTTTCTAGACCTTTAATCATTTTTGTTTCTCTCCTCTGAACTTTCTCCACATCTTTCCTGAAACGTGGTGGCCAGAACTGGACACAATAGTGCAACTGAGGCCTAATCAGTGCGGAGTAGAGCAGAAGAATTACTTCCCGTGTCTTGCTTACCACACTCCTGCTAAAATATCCCAGAATGCTTTTTTTTCCAAAAGTGTTACACTGTTGACTCATATTTAGCTTGTGATTCACTATGACCCCCAGATCCCTTTCTGCAGTGCTCCTTCCTAGGCAATCATTTCCCATTTTTTATGTTTGCAACTGATTCTTCCTTCCTAAATGGAGGACTTTGCATTTGTCCTTATTGAATTTCATCCTGTTTACTTCAGACCATTTCTCCAGTTTGTCCAGATCATTTTGAATTTTCATCTGATCCTCCAAAGCCCTTGCAACCCCTCCCAGCTTGGCATTGTCCCCAAACTTTTTAAAGTTTCTCTATGCCATTATTGAAATCATTGTTGAAGATATTGAACAGAACCAGACTGACAACTGATCCCTGTGGGACCCTGCTTGATATGCCCTTCCAGCTTGACTGTGAAACTCTGATAATTACTCTCTGGGAACAGTTTTCTAACCAGTTATGCACCCACCTTATAGTAACTCCATCTAGGTTGTATTTCCCTAGTTTTTTTAGGAGAAGGTCATGCAAGACAGTAGCAAAAGCCTTACTAAAGTCAAGATAGACCACATCTACCACTCCCCTCCTCCCCCCCCATCCACGAGGCTTGTTACCTTATCAAAGAAAGCTATTAGGTGAGTTACCATTATTATTGTCTACTTCACAGGTGTGCGCCAGGCTTAGTTAAACAATAATTGTAAGGTAGTCTGAGATCTTTGTATGAAAATCACTCTAGAAGTCCACGTTATGGATCTGATCCTGCAGCCCTCACTCATAGATTCATAGATTCATAGACACTAAGGTCAGAAGGGACCATTCTGATCATCTAGTCCGACCTCCTGCACAATGCAGGCCACAGAATCTCACCCGCCCACTCCTGCGATAAACCTCACCTATGTCTGAGCTATTGAAGTTCTCAAATCATGGTTTAAAGACTTCAAGGAGCAGAGAATCCTCCATCAAGTGATCTGTGCCCCATGCTACAGAGGAAGGCGAAAACCCCCCAGGGCCTCTTCCAATCTGCCCTGGAGGAAAATTCCTTCCCGACCCCAGATATGGCGATCAGCTAAACCCTGAGCATATAGGCAAGATTCACCAGCCAGATACTACAGAAAATTCTTTCCTGGGTAACTCAGATCCCATTCATCTAATATCCCATCACAGGCCATTTGGCCTATTTACCATGAATATTTAAAGATCAATTAATTACCAAAACGTGCACTGTGCACGTTATCCCATCATACCATCTCCTCCATAAATTTATCGAGTTTAATCTTAAAGCCAGATAGATCTTTTGCCTCCATTGCTTCCCCTGGAAGGCTATTCCAAAACTTCACACCTCTGATGGTTAGAAACCTTCATCTAATTTCAAGTCTAAACTTCCTGGTGGCTAGTTTATATCCATTAAACACTCAGGAGAGTTGTGTGTCTCATTGGACCACCCCACCGATTTTCAGGGATACCAAGTTGATAGGCATCTTATAAGTAGCTAAATTAGACCAAATTAGATGGATTATTTTAGGTAGATAGATACAGTGCCTGTAGGTCCCACCCACAATGCCACAATTGTAGGAGATGGGCCTTGGATTGCTCCTCAGGGCAGAGAGTGGGACCATGTCTTCCTGTCTGTTTCTATGGCTGTTTTTATTGCACAGTGGAGCCCCGATCCCGATGGTGGCTTTCTGTGTCTATGCCTTCCTCCTCCTCTTCCCTCACTCCATGTAGGAAGTAGCATCTGGAAGGAGACTTTACAGCTTCCTGACATCAGCATTTGCTTAGCTCAAGCTTGGACTCCGGATTCCACCCCCCTTCCCCCTTTGCTATATTATCATTGGTTGCTGGCTCCCTTCATCCCGCCCCTCTCCTACCTCCACATCCCATCAGCTGCCCAGCCTTGTTCTCCTGCCCATTTACCTCCCGTACATCAGATTCTCTTTCCCTTTACCCTCCCCATCTCTTACTCCAACAATCCTTTCCTCAACATCACCTGATCCCTAAATATCCCCCCATTAGTCTCCCTCCCTTCTCAGCTCCCCAAACTACACAGCTTAACAAATATGTCTGAAACCACCAAGTGCCACCCTTAGCACTGTGCTAGTTTGTTGTATCCTCTTCTATCACCCCCTCCTCAGGGGTTTCTTTCCAGATTGCAAGCTCTTAGGGGTAGAGACCATGTCTTCCTATGTGTTTGTACAGCACCTACCACAGTGGGGCCTCAACCCTGACATGGGCTTTCAGGAGCCTTATTCGTGCTCAACTCTGTCATCTCTCTACAGTATTCCTACCCCTTATTTCCCCATGCTCGTATCATCTACTTTTCCCCACTTCTGCTCTTTGCTCAGAGACTCACAGGGTTTTTTTTTAAGGGCCAGAAGGGACCATTCTGGTCATCATCTGGTCTGACCTCCTGAATAACATGGGCCATAAAACTTCCCTGAATTAATTCCTGTTTGGACTAGAGCAGATCTTTTTGAAAAAACATCCCACCTTGATTTTAAAATGTCCGTTAATGGAGTTCATGCTAATCTATTTCAGTCACAGCCCTGTGTGCAGCCAGAGATTCCATGTGCCTTAAACAATGTCCCAATTGGCAGCTTCTGGCTGGAGCCTGCCCATTGTTTGTTTACCTAACTTTATTGCAAGAAGTAATGTGAAACAGCATGGGCTGCCAGTTCCCATGAACTTCCTCTGCGGCCATTCCCAGGAATGAACTGGGCCATCAGTACCTTGGTAACAGGTTTGAACTTCCCTGCAAGACTCTAACTCTGCAATAGGTTAAATCAGAGGGAGGGAGAAGAGGGCACATGGGGGGGGGGTCACATGCCCTACCCCGCCCCAAGTTGCTGGTTGGCTTGTACTGAGCATGCTTGCACGGACTGAGTGTGCTCAGTAACGTCTGCCAAAGCCGCTGCCCTCACTTTGCCCGCCCCCCACCTCCCACTATTGGCAGGTACGTGCTGTCTCTGGGTCAAATCAAAATACCTGATACAAACAGCCACAAGTTCTGGGGAAGTTGTGATCTGGATTGAAAGTCAGTGACTCGGGCCTATCTCTAACAAATGCAGGATGTGCGCTTTAGCCCCAAATCCTTGAGACAGCACAGAACCCAAACTAAGAGGAATGGATGATGGGTCTTAAGCCATGTTTATGTTGCATCAATTCCCACACACCCGCCTTCTTGCAGAGGCTCTGAACATGGGATTCCAGAGGATACCCTCTTGGTTTAAAAGTTCTGCTGTCCAGGTCCTGTGAACTAATGCTCCTTCTGGATTAAATCCATCCACTGATGGGGAGTGTGTACAGCAATCCTGTTTATGCTGCAGAGCCTCCAGGGTACTTATGCACCGGGTGGGTCTCCCTGGTTTAGTAGCCATGGAGGCAGTCCTCCATATTCTCTGCCTGCCAGAGGGAGGGCTACACCCTGACTTTGACATGCTAGGACAGAAAGGATGAGAGAAGAAGTGCGTGTGGGAGGGAATATCCCAATTGGAGCCTTCCTTACACAACTCCAGTTCTAGGAACTGCCTGATAACTGGCAGTGCAGCCTTCAGGATGGCTGTTCCTAAGAGGGTGTGTGTGTGTGTGTGTGTGTGTGTATGTTTCATCACTTCAGCTGTCTAATTCCTTGAGCTCTTTGTGGAAGTTGAGTGTTCCTCTCTTTTAGAGCAGTGCCACTACGGCCCCTCTATGCCCTACACCTGTCAGACTCCCTTTGATTTTACTGGGAGTTTTGCACCAGGAGGAGCTGCAGGATTAAGCCCACAAGGGCTGGGTAATAATCCTAGGGCAGTGTCTGGGCTGCAGGATAAAAGCCCTGTTGAACTTGTGCAAGGGAACTGGGCTGCAGACCTACCACTACTGCAGGCTTCCTCCGTAGGCTCATGTATGTCTCTTGGGAAGCCCATCCAGCTATGAGGAAATTGCTGTCCTCCCCCATAACCCTGCTGTGGAGTGACTACAATAAAGAAGGGTCAGCTCTGTCCCCCAGAGCCCTGATTGGCGAGGGCATGGGCAGACCGGGGAGCTGGGCCTAGAGGGCAAGATGGAAACACCACCCACTGACTTCTTGCTGCCCAGGAGAGGGCAGAAATCTCTCTCCAAAGCAAGGACAGGGCTCTGGCTGCAGGGCCTCCGATTGGCTCTGGGTTAATTGGCTGGATCAGGGAGAGGGCTAGCGAGTGAACACAGATGCTAAGGTCTGAGCATACAGGGTGGTTGTTTGCTGCTGTCTAGGGGGAGCAGTCCCAAACACAGCCTGGACCTGCAGGGAGAGGATCGGCCAAGAGAACAGACCGGGGGCATGGCTGCAGCTAAAAGCCCAGCACAGGAGTCCTGATCAACAGGTGACCGTGGGGGTGGAAGCCAGTCACTGCAGCATGGACCAGGCCTCGGTGCTCTGCTCTCATGCCTCAGGCAAGTGCCACCCACTTATATCAACTGATTACATGTGTTGATATTGTATTATTAAAATACATCAAGTACGGTCTTTTATGAAAGCTTGCAGTGTTCTGACCTGGATGGCCATTTGAAGCTATGTCTATAGACTGTGGTTAGGAATGGTTTAGTGAGCATTAACCTGTGTATTTGGGCACTGGGGATTGGGTGCACTGTGCTACTGGAGGGGGTGTATGCGTGATTCCCTATAGGGGCCCCCGAATCATCCCTCACTTGGTCTCTGTTTTGATTAAACTGTGCTGGAAGCCTTTGTTTCTGGGGCTTATTCATGCCTCCCCAAGCACTGGCACGGGAAGGAGGCGGGCAAGGGGTGCTGCAGCATGCCCAGGTTTTATGCGGGGCCACTGGCCCCGTGCCCTGCTTCCCAGGCACTGGCTCCTCACATAAAACCTGGGGGTGTTTCCTGTGCCTATACCCTGCTCCCGGCTTTCTGCGCACACTTTGCTCCCCAACTCCTCATCTTTTCTGGGGCTCGGATCATGGCTGCTGGCTCCACCCCTGCTCCCAGGCCTCCTCTCCCAGGGCCCACCCCACTCCCGGCCCTGCATCCGGGGCTCTGCTCCTGGGGCCCTGGCCCTGTGCCTGGGCCCCGCGCCTGGCCCCACAGCTGGGGCTCTGCTCTTGGCCCCACATGTGGGGTCCTGGCTGCCAGCCCCTGCCTGGGGCACCACTCCTGGCCCCACACCCGCCTCCAACTGTGGCCTCCTCCTTTCTCCTGTCCGGGTCCCTCTTTCCTGAAGGCACAGTCCTGCTCCCAGCCTGTGGGGAAGGGTAAGGGGGCTGGCTTTCAGCATCCCCACTACTAAAAATGTTCCAGCACCACTGTGACCCCAAGGGCTGTGGAAGGGTCCCAATGGGGTTCAGGCCAAGTCAGAGGCAAGTGGAGTTCTCAGGCATGGGGCGCGGTATCTGGGAAGCACTTAACCAGCCTGGGTGGTTCCTGCACTTACAATACTTCCCAAGGGGTAGATTCCTGCCTCAGCAGGCAGAGCAGGCTATTGCCTCTCACCTCTCATGGCACGCAAACGGCTGGAGTGCTACCAAAACACTAATCTCTGTATTCTCTGAGCCATCTGTGTTCCTTGCTGGCTCTGTACCCACTCATGCTCAATGATGCTCAGTGCCTTCACCTGCCTCTTGAAATTCGGGGTGTGATGTTCCCCTCTGGTGTTATCTGGTCCGGTGATCTGTTAGGTCACTCCAAGCCTTGAACTCTGGGAGCCAGCTGTACCATGCTCTGCTGTGAGAATCCCCACTCCTGGGCTGTTCATGCACAGCTTCTGGCATGTAAGCTGCTCCTTGGATTGTGCAACCAAGTGACACTAGCCAATATCTCCGGTCCCAGACACAACCTTAGGAACCTCCGTCTGGAAGTATCCAGTTATGCCTGCTGGATGCTACAAGTTTATATGAGTTCATCAATTTAACAAAGAAATTGATATGTACCAGGCTTGTTATCCCAAGGGGAGTCTCTGATGCACTTCAAACCAAACCCACTGCTTCAGGTAGAATAAACAAACAGATTTATTAATTATAAGGATAGATTTTAAGTGATTATAAATCAAAACATAACAAGTCAGATTTGGTCAAATGAAATAAAAGCAAAATGCATTCTAAGCTGATCTTAACACTTTCAGTGCCCTTACAAACTGAGATGCTTCTCACCACAGGCTGGCAGATTGCCCTTCAGCCAGGCTCTCCCCTTTGATCAGAGCTTCAGTCACTTGGTGTGGTGTCTGTAGATGGAGGTGGAAGAGAGAGGAAGAGCATGGCAAATGTCTCTCCCTTTTATCATGTCCTTTCTTCCCTCTGGGCTTTGTCCCCTCCCCTTCCGAGTCAGGTGAGAATTACCTCATTGCAGTCCCAAACTGACCAAAGGAAGGGGGGCGATTCCCTAGAGACTAGCAGATCCTTTTGTTGTTGCCTAGGCCAGCATCCTTTGTTCCTGTGAGGCTGGGCTGGGTTTGTCCCATACATGCCTGGGTGAGGTGTGAACTCTCTGTTCTTGGAGAGTTTTTGCCTGTGCTGTCTTGAAGCCACGAGGATACATTTTCAGCCTCATAACTATATACATTCAATTATAACCTATAACATTACTGTAACAATTACTATAACATCACTATAACAACCATGCTCAGTGCATCATGAGCCTTCTGAAGACACCCAACATGACAAACTTGTCATTGAATCATAGAACCATAGAATCTCAGGGTTGGAAGGGACTTCAGGAGATCATCTAGTCCAACCCCCTGCTCAAAGCAGGACCAATCCCCAACTGAATCAGATACCACACAATCATTTTACAAGGATGAACATGGGGATGCTGGGTGTTTCCCCAAGGTACAGAGCATCACCACAAGCGGAGTTCTCAGGCAGGGCGTGTGGGATTTGGGAATCATTTAACCAGCCTGATTGGTTCCTGCGGTTGCAGTACTCCCCAAGGGTAGATTCCTGCCTCAACAGGTAGAGCAGGCTATTGCCTCTCACCTCCCACAGCATGCAAAGGGCTGGCATGCTGCCAAAACACTAATCTCTGTATTCTCAGAGCCAGCTGTGTTCCTTGCTGGCTCTGTGCCCATTCACACTCAATGACTGCCCGTGCCTTCACCTGCCTCTTGAGATTGGGGGCGAGGGACAAAGTGTCCCCCTTCTCTTGAGGGGGTTGGATGGTTGTTGAAGAACCGCCAACTGGCAACAGGAGTGGTGATGTGCAGATGCAGATACTGGTTGGGGGAGTCACAGATTTCGTTGATGTGGAATTATTGTCCAGGATGGGATGCAGAGGTCATTTATGTGGGTCTGGGAGCAGGGTGAGGTCGCAGGGGTAACTGATCTGACAGTGCAGGCGTGCAGAATTAAACTGATGTAGGACTAGACCCGGGGGGAACATGTGAAACTGAATTAGGGGACACATGATTAATTAATTGGCATCCGTGTTTTTCAGAAGGAAATGGAAATCCTTTGGTCATCAAGCAGAACTTGACGCAAACATTCTAATTTTATTCAAATGTAACTTTTTAATGTAGCTTTAAAAACTGCTGGAGGGGTTTTGTGACGTGATATTGACAGTTATGGGGGCTATGTAAGAAGGAGAGGACAGAAAATGCCAGAGTGAACAGCTCCCTCATAGTGGAGACATTTCTCATAATCCCAGAGTTGCTCATATTTCAGTGTCAAAAAAATGAGAATGCAAAAGACAGCTTGAAAACTCGCACAATTTGTGAACTCTGAGTATAGTTTATTTGGTATAAATGACACAGAGAAACGTAACAACATAGCTTCAATAATAAGGTAAGTTATTTCTGTAAGCAAGGATGGAGCTGTTTGTTATCCTGGGAAACTGTAACAAAATAGATTCATGTAGATACAACAGTGAATGGCAGGGATTCCTGGACAACATTTCTGTGATAAATTAAAGTCTGTCTAATATGCACAGTGTGGAGTAGACTATTTGTCATAGTGAGACAAATGCCAGTTCTGTATTTGATATTTGATAAAGCACAATTCACTGTAAGCGACATACAGGATCTTATGAAAGATTTAAGATGATGCTTCATTTCTATTTTTTTCTGATTCACTTGCTTCAGTATTGTTATAACAACCCTGATTCTCAGCGGGTATAAACTGAAATAACTCCATTAAAGTCAATGCAACGAGGCTGATTTCCACCAACTGAGGATCAGGCCCTTAAAATGTATACTCCATATAATGCTCTAGATTTTGCAATATCAATGAAATCCGGTCTTCTCCTGTCCTCTGTGGTTTTTACCTTTTCTGTTGCAGATTCCCTTGACAATGTAGATTTCAGTTCAGACAGTGAGAGCTAACACTTTCCATAGGAATACAGCTATACAGAGAAATATAAACATGCACATCCTCAGGACAAAATATGACCCAGTCCAATACCCACTGAAAGGACCTGTTGACTTGCAAGAGAATTGGATTGGACTCTTATGCCTTGATATTAAAGACCTCATCCCGGCCTCCAGGTCTGCAGGAAACTGGACCTTCAGTTACCTGTGCTCACAGCTGCAGGTGCGAATGTGAGCACTTGTGCATCTACTAATTGATTGGTGTGGCATTGTTCTAATTTAGATGCAATTAATTGAAGATGTAAATTTGCACAAGTAAAAATAGGGGCTGAGTTGTAAAATCAAACCCTAAATATTGCATCAGGCTTTGGTTACAGTCTCCTAAAAATCTGAAAAGCTGTTGATTTTTCTGTTCCTTGTCTTCACATATAACTTACTTCTTCAAGCTTTTTTTAGTCTATTTGCTATCTTTAAGATCACTTAAATAATATGTGCCTTTGAGAAAACTCTGTGACTAAACAGAGCAGGAAAATGTATACATGAAACCCTGAACCTAGATGTGCTATTTTTTATTAACACCACAAAATGCTCTGCAGAGCTTTAGCAAGTAAAGCTAAATGGCAAACGGTATCATTTTTCAAGTGATTTTTGAAGCATTGTTCATATTTAAATATTCCAGTTTGAAAAATCAATACAAATTTTTCAGGAAAATACTGCCTAGTCACCTTGAATATTTCTCTTTTGGTGCTTGACTTACTTGCGTTCACTTTCAAGGCCCTTCACAGCTTATCCTCACCCTACCTTGCATCTTTCATTCATTTTCAAGATGCTGACTCTTGCCGCCAGTAGGCCCAAGGTATCAGCCTCCATTGCCCACTTGTTACATTTTCAATATCTTTGTGCTCTCTCCCATGTGGCCCCCTCACACCTCATAAACACCCACCAGGTGTGGGGGAGCAGGCTCAGCCTGGCAGCAGGATCCAAGTGCAGAGGGACTTAGTGTGGGCGGATCCAGGTGGGGGTAAGAGAGTTCTCTATGGGGCACTCTGGGTGTGGGTGGTTCAGTGGGAGATCTGGATGCACAGAAGCTCATTGGGGGGCGGTTTCGAGTGCAGGGGCAACAGGACTCTGCAGGGGATCCAGGTGAAGGTGTTTGGGGCTCAGCGGGGGGGGGTTAGTGCAGGGGAGGTGGGGTTCATTTGGATGAGGGTCCAGGTGAGGGTGATTGGGGCTTAGTGGCAAGGGTGTTGTGGGGGGCGCGTTGGGGTGGTACAGATGCGGGGAGGTGGGGCTTGTCAGGGTGAGGGTTCTATGGGCCTGCTGAACAGGGGAGCTCCAGCTTCTGCCAAGGGGATGCCGCATGCTGGGCTCTAGCTTCCCCCCTGCTCCCGCTTGCCCCATCCCTTTCTCTTCCCCCTCCCATGACCCTTCCCCACTGCTCCATCTCCTTCCCATCCCACTCACTTCCTTCCTCACTGCCTCTTCCCTTCTGGCCCTGCTTCCCCCATCCCCTTTTCCCCATCCCCACTGCCCCATCTCCTCCCCACCCCACCCCTTCCTTCCCCACTGCCTCTTCTCCCTGCCCCCCATTTCCCCTATCCCCTTCTCTTCCCCATTCCAGTCCCTTCCCCACTGCTCCATCTCCTCCCCATCCCACCTCCTTCCTTCCCCCCTGCCTCTTCCCCTCTGCCCCTGCTTCTCCTATCCCCTTCTCTTCCCCATCCCCACTGCCCCATCTCCTCCCCACCCCACCCCTTCCTTCCCCACTGCCTCTTCTCCCTGCCCCCCGCTTCCTCTATCCCTTTCTCTTCCCCATCCCATGCCCCTTCCCCATGGCTCCATCTCCTCCCAATCCCAGCCCCTTCCTTCCCCCCTGCCTCTTCCTCCCTGCCCCTGCTTCCCCTATCCCCTTCTCTTCCCCATCCCATGCCCCTTCCCCACTGCTCCATCTCCTCCCCAGGCTTGGGGGGCAGGGGAGAAACCGCCCCCCAGCACGAGCCAGCGGAGCAGAGCGGGTTGGGGTCGGGTCGCTCCACTTCCTGCCGCCCGGCGATTGCAGGGCGGGCCCGACCCCACACATGGGGTGTCAGGAAGTGGAGTGACATGGCCCCAGCCTGATCCGCTCTGCTCCCCTGGCTCCCGGCCTTGGGACTTGGGGGGTGGGGGGGAACCTTCCCCCAGCACTCACCGGCGGCGTGGCTGGGAGCCGGCAGAGTGGAGCGGGCTGGGGCCGGGTCGCTCCACTTCCCGGTGCCCAGTGCGTGCAGGGTGGGCCTGATCCCTACTGCAGTTCCCCAGGTTGCATAGCTCAGGGAAGGGGGTGGAGTGGGAGTGGGGCTGGGGCGGAGCAGGGGTGGGAAGTGGTGGGGCGAGGGTGGAGCAGGGGCAGGTGCAGCTTTCCTGGCCAGCTCAGCTGGCTGGGGGATCAGGCTGGCCGGGGCCCCTTCTGAGTCTGGCACCGGTGCCATGGCGCCACTGGCGCTATGGTAAACCCGGTACTGCTTCTTCATTGTGAGGTAATACACTCGGTTGGCTTCTGGGTAAGTGACTTTGGCGAGAGGTAACTTGTAGATGGCGGAGTTGTTTGTGGTTATTAACAGAAAGGTGAGTGCAGACAAGCAGAAAGGCCAGGTAAACGATGGTAATCCAAACTGAAAAGAAAAGAATATTCACCATTTTAATCATTCTATGATCCTCCTTAACTTAATCCTCCAGCCTTAAACATAATTCAAAGCTAGGAGGTCTGCGATGAGCCTTCTCAGAGGAGTCTTGTTTCCCAAGTGAGTAGCTGCCTTTTTCCTCTTTACCAAAGCATAGCCTTTTGCTTGTGGGATGGAAACAACATTATGGGACCTATCACATACAATGAGTACGGGCTGCACAGAGAATGGTGTATGACTAAATCCTTTCCTCTGTCACACCTATGCAACTCCAGTGAAGTCAAGTGTTAAGCAGGGCAGAATGTGGCCAGCAGGCTATAGATGTGAATGCAGGAGTAGAAGCCAGAAAATTAACTCTGCCCTGTTCTTGCACCAACACCTTTTGGGGACTTGGGCAAGTTGTTGTCCTCATCATCATCATGACAAATCCCAAAGGGACCTGTCTTTCTTGCAAATTGACGGCCATCTGGATCAATCTCTGGCTCAGTCCTTAAGGTGGTCTACCTGAGCAAGTCATTTAGTCATATGTCCTCAAAGGCATTCAGGTGCCTAATTCCCATTGTGGGAGTTAGGCACCTACATACTTTTGATGAGTGGGACCTTAGCGTCTTCAGCTGTAAAATATGGCTAATGATCCCTACCTTGTGGAGATATTGAGGGATGATTAATTAATGTAGGGCCTGCACTTTGAAGATGAAAAGTTCAAAGTTATTTATAATGTATTTTACTGAGCACTGCAACTGTCCCATGTGGCAAAACCTGTTCCAGCTCTGACGGGCTTGAGGGATGCCTTCTAAATGGGATGGGATGGCTCTATACATATAACCTGTTTATACCACACTGGAGATTAGGAAACTAAATATCAAGGATTTAAATCTGTCTTTGGAAACACATCTCACTTCCCTATTAGTTGGCCCCGAGCTATTAAAAACTTACCACAGAAAACATATTGGCCACAGTTGCTCCCAGATAAGCACAAAAGAATGCTGTGAAAAGACAGACAGACAATTCCTGGTAAATAAAATTACTCACAGCACTGAAGAAATGAGTAAGGACAGAGGGCAAGACCTGCCACTGCACTTTACAATCCCCTCCCCCTGTCATTCATGAGAGCATAAGGATTAGTCTCATTCTGAACTTTCCTTTTCACAGAAAGTGTGTGTTCCTTCCAACCGTGCAAAAGGCACAACAGTTCATGCCCAGCAATAGAAATGAAATGACGAAAAAATCTAATCTACCTGGATTTCAGGAAAGCAGTCCCACATAGGGTATTATTTGTTAAATTGAGAAGATGGGGAATTAATAAGAGAATTGAAAGGTGGTAAGGAACTGGTTAAATGGGAGTCTACAATGGGTCATGAACTATCAGGCTGGATGGAGGTTACTAGTGGAGTTCCTCAGGGATCAGACTTGCCACCAATCTTATTTAACATGTTAATTAATGACCTTGTCTCAGGGTCTCAGCTGACTGCTATATTTGGGATCGGGAAGGAATTTTCCCTCAGGTCAGAGACAGTGGGGTTTTTTTCACCTTCCTCCGTAGTGTGGGTCACTTGCTGGTTTGAGTTACTGTCAATAGTGGCTTCTCTGTAACTTGAAGTCTTTTAATCAAGATTTCAGGATTTCAGTAACTCAGCCAGAGATTATGGGCCTATTACAGGAGTGGGTGAGTGAGGTTCATGAGGTGAGCAGTAGGTCAGACTAAATGATCATGATGGCTCCTTCTGGCCTTAAAATTTATAAGTATGATGCAATAACATGATTTTGACAATTAAAATGATCTTTAACTATTCATGGTAAATAGGCCCAATGGCCTGTGATGGAATATTAAATGGGGTGGGATCTGAGTTATTACAGAGAATTCTTTCCTGGGTATCTGGCTGGTGAATCTTGCCCACATGCTCAGGATTCAGCTGATCGCCATATTTGGGGTCTGGAAGGAATTTTCCTCCAGGGCAGATTGGAAGAGTCCCTGGGGGTTTTCGCCTTCCTCTGCAGCATGGGGCACGGGTCATTTGCTGGAGAATTCTCTGCTCCTTGAAGTCTTTAAACCATGATTTGAGGACTTCAATAGCTCAGACATAGGCGAGGTTTTTCGTAGGAGTGGGTGGGTGAGATTCTGTGGCCTGCGTTGTGCAGGAGGTCAGACTAGATGATCATAATGGTCCCTTCTGACCTTAATATCTATGAGTCTAAGTCTAAGAGTGTGATTGTGGAAAGAGAATCATTGGAAACGTGTCTGCTGAAATTGCAAGGATGCACCACGAAGCCTGGTATGGAAAACACTGTTTCCCCCTGTATCTCTTCTGTCTTTAGGACACAGCCAGACTATAATGGGTGAAGCCAGTGAAGAAATCAAATCTCATTTGTTGAATGAGAAAAGGGTCCATTCCTGATGCGGATATACTGAAACCTGACATGGAATTGCTTTATAAAGGCATTTCTGAAAGAACTCTGTGCTAACTCACAATTCCACTCTCCATTTAAATAGGGATAGTAAGTTGTGCAATGTAGTTTCAGGTAGAGATGGATATGGAGCAGTCTGGTGCTGATTGTTTCCAGAGTTTAGGCATGTCCATATCTGGGGAAATAGTTTGGGTCCATCCCAAGTTTCAGCTATACCAGCATGACATGTTGAAGAGCACTGAATAGATACATTTTATACATCAGAACATCTATCGATAAGTCACAGAGTCATTAGGTAAACAGGTCTTGAAAGATGTTTCCTTTGGCATGGCTGAAGGCAAAGGTATTATTTTTGTTTTGATAGCATAAATTATAGGGATGGTTCCTAATCAATACCTTTGATGGAAATAATCTTCAGCCTTGCCTAAGCTCATCTGCAGACCTAGCTGTGAACTTTGTGGCTTCACCCCTCTCTAGTACAAAAGCCTCCTGTATTTTCGTTTTCAGAAGGAATCACCCCAGTAATAGACACCCATCAGGTACATACCACAGGCAATTGCTAGCAGGTGGGTCTGCCATGTCAGAGCATAGAACATGCCCCCGATAGCGATGCATGCGAGGCAACTGTTGTAATTCCACAAGCCGGCATAGATATTGCTAAAAGGTGCTGCTAGGCTCAGTGCTGTAAAGAAAGTCAGAAAATGTCACTGCTGGGCTAAGGGATAAAGAAGCTAAGAACTGGAATGAATAAGACTTGTAAAGGGTTTTCAGTTCTGTGCTCAGGGTGTATCACTCTCATTGGGCTAAGCTCTGATTTCACTCCCACTGATGTAAATCCAGAGTTATGCCAACAATGCCAGTGGAGTTACTCTGGACTTCCTGGGTGACTGAGGACAGAATCCCTGTCTTCTATGATCTCACTGGCAGTCGATTAATTAAGGCAGATTTGGACCGTGAGGCCCAGATTCACATAGGTATTTAGGCACCTAACTCCCAGGGGAAGTTAGCCATCTAGTACCTTTGTGAATCTGGGCCTAGCCGCCCTACATTTCAGAACCACAGAAATCTCTTGTTCTTTGTAGAGCTGGTCAAAAAGATCGGTATATTTCTTGAACTTTTTTTGTTTTATTTGAACTTTACCACAAAATATATTTCAAGTTTCAATGAAAAATTTCTAAACCAAAATTTTAAAAAAAGACATTTGAAAAATTTTGTTTCATTTTGGTCTGTAAAAATCACTTGCACTCTCTCTCTCTCTCTCTTTCTCTCACTTTTTTAAAAAACTGTTTGTCCATTGAGAAAGGGGAGAGAAGTGAAAGTGATTTCCCCTCTCACTGCAACAAAATGGGGGTTTTTTTTGAAAATTTGAAATTTTTCATCACAAAAGAAAAACTTCAACCAAAACGCTTTTTGGAAAAGTTTTCATTTTTGCCAAAAAAGCCATTTTCCATCAAGAAAACCATGTATAGATTGCAAATGTTTCCACCGGCTTTAATTCTTTTCATATTAAGTGATCGTGTGTGACCACTGTAAGAGAGAAATAGTCTGAATACCTGCCAGCATCCCCACGGTTGATCCGATTGCAGCATGCAAGCAAATGAGAGGAGAGGAGAGGAATAAAGCAACCAGGAAGATGCCACCAGTCCAGGGGTTATCACAGCCGTACACCTGGCCGACACCAACTGGAATGGATTGTAGCAGCTATAGACATTTTAAAAGGAGAGGTTAGTATATATTATTTGCAGTATTGTTGTAGCCATGTTGGTCTCAGAATATAAAGAGACAAGATGCGTGAGGTAATATCTTTCATTGGACCTACTTCTGAGGTGTTAATGCCCACTTCATTTTTGAATATTTTCTTGCCACATGTGTTAACTTCTTACACTTAACAATCATTCCACCTTGTATTTCGCAGTGACACTTGAGGTATGTCTACACTGCAGTTTAACTCCCATGGCTGGCCCAGATCTGATAACTTGGACTAGGGGTGCTTGGGCTATGGGGCTGTATAATTGCAGTGTAGACTTTCAGGCTTGGGCTGGAGTCTGAGCGCTGGGATCACACAAATCGGGAGGATCTCAGAGCCGAAATGTCTACATGGCAATTAAACAGCCCACAGCCCGAATCAGCTGACTGGGTCCGGCTGAAGGTGGTTAACTGCATTGTATATGTACCCTCTGATTATCTTTCCCAGTTCTGAGGAAGAGCCCTGTGGTGCTTGAAAGTTTGTCTCTTTCACCAACAGAAATTGGTCCAAAGATATTACCTCACCCATTTTGTCTCTCAGCTTGTTATAGCTTGTTATTTCATTTTTCTGAACGTACAAACAAAACCCAAATAAATGGGGATTTCCCATAGTAATGACACAGGGATTAGGAGGAAGAAATCCTTACTTCTAGGGCCTTATGCATCTGAGAGGAGGGCATTACTAGTGCTTATGGATTGGAGTAGCAGATTAGAGCCCCACATTCGCCCCCCCCCCACTCATTTTGTGGCCTCATGATTCTGCACTGGACTTGTACCCCCAATAATGGAAAGATCCTGTATAATTTAAGCTAATGGGATTCAATAAAAAAGCCCTCCAAATACCTATAGAATTTAATAAAAATGCCAACCTGTTTCTATGCAATGTAGTTGTAGCCAGGTCGGTCCTAGGATATTAGAGAGATGCGGCGGGAGAGGAAGAAGCAGCTCTGTGTGGCTTGAAAGCTGTCTCTTCACCAACAGAAGTTGGTCCAAGAAAAGATATTACCTCACCCACCTTGTCACTCTAACAACCTGTTAATTGTTTATTTTTTAATCAGCCTACAAAATTCTATAGCCTGGATATAGTTTTGGATCATCCTATAGAATTCAGTAGAAAATACACACAGAAAATTTATTTATTAAATTCTACATGGATTTTCCATAGGGAATGGCTACACTCCTTCCCCGTCTACTTCCTTTAACCCCTGTGATGAGCCATGTAATTTTTAACCATGATGCACAGAGGATAGGATTTTGACTTTATCTGTGCTGGGTCCTCCTTTATGAAGCAGATCTTCATAGAAACATAGATTTTAAGACCGGAAGGAATCATTATATCATCTAGTCTGCTCTCCTCTCTATCACAGACCATAGAATTTCATCCAGTTACTGCTGAATTGAGCACAGTAACTTGTGTTTGACTAAACACTATCTTTAGGAAAGGCCTCCAGTCTTGATGTGAAGACTTCAAGATACGGAGAATCCACCACTTTCCTTAGTAGTTTGTTCCAGTAATTGATCAACCTCACTGTTAAGAATTTGTGCCTTATTTGTAAGTGGAATTTGTCTGGGTTTAACTTCCATCCATTGATTCTATTATGCCTTTCTCCACTAGGTTAAAGAGTCCTATACTATCTGGTATTTTCTTATACACCACAATCAAGACATTTCTTGATTTTCTTTTTTGATCAGCTAAACAGATTGAGTTCCTTAAGTCTCTCACTGCAACTGCTGCTCTCAGTCCTAATGCAACTGCTTCAGTTCACACTGTGTTGATGTAGAAAAAGCACCAGAAAGGCCCCCTCCCACCCCCCACCCTCCAAATTCCATATGAAAGTCTATGGGAGAGTTTAATCAGAGTGAAGTCCTGGCAGCAAAGCTGAAGCTTAAACAGTGGAAAGAAAAGGAGTACTTGTGGCACCTTAGAGACTAACAAATTTATTTGAGCATAAGCTTTCATGAGCTACAGCTCACTTCATCGGATGGAAAATACAGTGGGGAGATTTATATACCTAGAGAACATGAAACATGGGTAAAAAGAAAGGAGTACTTGTGGCACCTTAGAGACTAACAAATTTATTTGAGCGTAAGCTTTTGTGAGCTACAGCTCACTTCATCGGATGCATTTGGTGGAAAAAGCAGAGGAGAGATTTATATACACACACAGAGAACATGAAACAATGGGTTTTATCATACACACTGTAAGGAGAGTGATCACTTAAGATGAGCCATCACCAGCAGCAGGGGGAGGGGAAAGGAGGAAAACCTTTCATGGTGACAAGCAAGGTAGGTTATTTCCAGCAGTTAACAAGAATATCTGAGGAACAGTGGGGTGGGGTGGGGGGGAGAAATAACATGGGGAAATAGTTTTACTTTGTGTAATGACTCATCCATTCCAGTCTCTATTCAAGCCTAAGTTAATTGTATCCAGTTTGCAAATTAATTCCAATCAGCAGTCTCTCATTGGAGTCTGTTTTTGAAGTTTTTTTGTTGAAGGATAGCCACTCTCAGGTCTGTAATCGAGTGACCGGAGAGATTGAAGTGTTCTTCAACTGGTGTTACCATACACTCTGTATCTCCCCACTGTATTTTCCATTGAATGCATCTGATAAAGTGAACTGTAGCTCATGAAAGCTTATGCTCAAATAAATTTGTTCGTCTCTAAGGTGCCACAAGTACTCCTTTTCTTTTTGCGAATACAGACTAACACGGCTGCTACTCTGAAACCTGTCGTTAAACAATGGAGTATTTCAAAGCCAGGCCTCAGGCTTTCCCAGTGATTACTACCAGCCTGTGTTCTGTGGCTGCCACCACCTGGATCTCTTGGGGATTTTACATTTCATCTGATAGCATAGGGCCTGATCTAATTCCCATTATAGTCCATAGGAGTCTTTCCATTGACCACAATGAGCGTTGGATCAGGCCTATGGTCCCTGGAGTTGAAGAAGGCTGTTTGTTGTTAGTCCCTCCCCTGCCCTCGCATTCTAGATCAGCACCTCAACATTCTTTTTGGCTTTTTGTTTCATCTGCCCAGGAGAGAAATTAGCCTAGCGTTAATAGGCTAAAGCTCCTTCAGACCTCCTGTAAAATTCAGGGGCTGCGATTTCATACTTATCAGCCTCCTTTCACTTTGCGACAATGCAGTTATTTTGAGAATTCTATTCAGGGTGTGCCAGGGGGCTGACACTACTGGCCGTGCCTCTCTGTGACTTACTCTCTGATTGTCCTGCAGGGGTTTTCGCTCTGTGCAAACCTAACCAAGGGATGTGTTAATAAATAATCCAGAAACGAGCCACATCGATGGTGAGCCTTGGTAGTCACCTGTTCAAAAGCACTGACAGCTTTCACTTTTTCCTGCTTCAGGCTGCGGACTTCCTTTGAAGTATTACATATTGTAAGGCGAAGTCACCGACCTGACATTTTTTCCCATGACTGATGATGTGTTCAAATATCGATAACAGAATAAACAGAAATCTGATGCTTTGGCCTCCCCGCCCTCCCCCCCCAAAGGCCTCATTTTAATGAACATTAGTTCCATGGAAATGGCTCTTTCTGTCAACAGATAGTTCTTACAGGTTTGGGTAGCCAGCTGGCATTTCTAGATGATCTTCTTTCACCGTTCAAGTAATTTGTGAAGATAAGAAGATGTTTCTAATTCTTTCCTTTAATATTAATAAATCTCCACTGAAGAAGGGTTTATGTGGTCTCTAATGAAGTTATTTTCCAAGTAAAGGCCAAGGCCACATTCTTTGCTGTCATAAATAGGCCTCCTTCCATTACTTCACAGGAGCTTTGCTCATTTCGCTCAGCAGAGAATCTGTTCCTTCCTTTGCACCCCAAATTCTCTTTGGAATCAATAGGCATTTGAGGTGTGCACGGAATACAGTGTTGTGGAGGCCACCAGCCACATATAGAATAATTTGCAGTTTTAACTTAGTTCTATGGCTCTCATTTGATGATGTGCCCGGTGGAGTTGTACTTTGTTTTATTGCTCTACATATCTTTTAAATTCTTGTTAGAAGATTATAAATAACATCTGTTATCATTAGGTTTTTTTGGTTTTTATTGTTCTCCACTTGGCAAAGGTTGATTTCCTTTTCCTATCTGTCTTAACAAGTTTAAAATGGAAATACCCATTTCTGCAAGTTTTTTTTTATACATTGGCATTAATTAATGACGGCAGCACAACTTTGGAAATAGCACTGGTTGGTTAATAGTAGAGGGACCACTAGAGTATAAAAGATTGTTTTTGTGTAGGTCCAGCATAAATATTGGCTATAAAAAAATCTGCATGTCCGCCGGTAAATGAGTTTCTAATGATCCCATCGTGGTAGAGTCTGTGCTAATTTCTTAACAGAAAGGTGATTTTTAAAAAAACTTAATAGACTATATTAATCATATGTGATACAAAGGTGTAATCCCGGCATTACATGAAATATTGAACAGAACTATGGAGCCATTACCAGTGTCTCCATAGTAATGGATTACTAGAATCCAAAGAGATTCACTGAGGATTATAGCATGTATTTAGGTCCAGTTGTGTGCTTAAGATACTTGGCAACTCTAAAATTGAAGTCACCAAAACAGACAGTTGCCAGAGTAAAGTATTACATATTGTTGAGCTGTAGCTCACGAAAGCTTACGCTCTAATAAATTTGTTAGTCTCTAAGGTGCCACAAGTACTCCTTTTATTTTTGCGAACACAGACTAACACGGCTGCTACTCTGAAACATATTGTTTACTTGTGACCATGTAAATACAGAATTGTATTTTGGGGATCTGTCTTTGTCATGCAAAATAAAAGGACATAGCTGTTTATTGGTTTACTGTGTAAGTGGCGTGGAATGTTTCTTTAGTGACTCTTACCTTTGGCACATCAATGTTGGACCAGGTGATATTGGGCACTGATGTTGCAGGTTTAATGAGGACGGTAGGGAAGAAAAGGTTGTAGTGTCCAGTGGCCGCAGAGTATAATGTCAGTGCTGCGTTGAAAGGCAGGGTGAAAACAGGAAGATCCCACTTACTGAAGATTGAGCCTAAAGCACTGGAGAAAACGGGGCTGAAAGAGAAAAACAAAATTATCTCATTAGAAGCACGCGAAGATTAATTCCTCAGATCGCTCAGCCAGGCAAAAACTATCCTGACAAATAATTTAGGAAACGCATACTCTTCATGCCTTTTGGTTTTCGGTAGGAACTGTTTGAGTTCCAGAAGTCCTTCTGATACAATCAGATTTATTTTAGGTTATCTTGAAAGTCCTGCATCCATACTTGTGCATTGCAATCAGCAATATATAGATTTCCTCCCTGCTTTAATTACCCTAAAAATATTTAGGGACAGATTTTCAGTTGGTGTGAACTAGTGAAGCTTTATTGACTTCAATGAAGCTGATTTACACCAGCTGAGGATCTGGCCCTTAATTTATTAGAGCTAGAGAGGGGCCCAAATCAGACCAGAGCCAGGCTTTGAGCTGGGAGAAAGCTTGTAGTCTATCCAAGCTTATGGGTTGGGACCCTGGATAATTAAAACAATAGACAAAACCTATGACCATTTGAGTTACAGCAACAAAACTGGTTATAATTCGCCATCTGATCTTCAGGCAGACAAGGGAATCTATGCGATTCAGCCCTTTCCAGCAAAATGTCCTGAGTTCAAAAGTTCAAAAGGCCAGTAAAATATCTTTAGTTGTTTTCATTTTCATCCATGATCATGGTTAAGGGCAGGTGAGTAGGTTTTGTGCCTGGGCTGGTAAATTTTTATAACATTTTTACAATACCCATTTATACAAGTAAAAGAATAAATGAAAAAAATGTGGTTTACAAGGGCAGGGAAATGGTGAAAATAATGTTGCTGTTCACATTACAATGGGCAATTGACATACAGTCATATGGCTAACATTTACAACATTGAATTAATTTCAGTTAAACATGGAATTTACATGTAAACTGGGAATTTATTTTAGAAAGGATTAATATAAAATGTATAAAGGTAAATGATAGCAAAAAATCACAGCTTTAGACGTCAATACATGTGTGGTATACTCCTGAGGGAATTCTGCATCCCTCCCCCGAAAATTCTACATACAATATTTTAAAATGTTGCAAATTTTTTCAATAAATAAATGTGGAGGCTCCCACATGGTCATGGGGAACAGAGGCCACTGGCTGCACAGAGGTGGGAGATCACCCTGCAGCCCCCGGCCCTACCTCCGGACTTGGCGGTGAGTCTGTACCTGCCCCACCTGGCCCAGAAACACTCCAGGGCTCTGCTCCTCCACCCAGGCACACTAGGTGTAGCCGGGGAGGCTCAGCCTGGCAGGAGCCAAGTGTGGAGGGGTTTATTGTGGGGGATCCAGGTGTAGGGTGAGAGGGCTCTGTGCAGGGCAATCTGGGTGTGGGCAGCTCTGTGGGCGGTCTGGGTGCGGGGGACAGATCTGGATACACAGGGGCTCATTGGGGGACAATTGGGCACTGCAGGGGGATTCAGGCAAAGGTGGTTGAGGCTCAGCAGAGGGGATCTGGGTGTGGGGGACTTGGGACTTGGTGGGGTGGGGGTCGGATGCAGCTGGTTGGGACTCAGTGGGGTGAGGGTCCGGGTGGTCCAGGTGCAGGTGGGATGGGGCTCACCAGGATGGGTGTTTGAGTGCAGGGGGCTCAGTGGGGGATGGTCTGGGTGCAGGAGTGGGGGTCCAGATGCAGGGAGGGTGGGGATCAGGGGAGTCCGGTGGGGACGTGGGGCTTGGCAGAGGAGTCTGGGTGCAGGGAGGTGAGTCTTGGTGGAGTGGGCGATTGGTGGTGAAGGTTCTGAATGCTGGGGGAGTGACGCTTGGCGGGGGATCTGAGTATGGGGGGATCTGGACATGCAGGCTTTGGGCAGACTGGGGAGCAGCTCCCTATACAGTGATTCATCTCCCCATGACTGAGGAGCGATGGGGGCAGGAAGTGCATGTGTGTGTGTCCGTGTGTGCGTGCACAGCTTCCTGCAGCCTGAGGAGGTTTCTGGGGGTGGGGCTGACCGAGCCCTAGCCGCTCCTTTCAGGAGAAGAGGAGTTATGCCTGGTGCAGGGTAGGAGCCACCAACCAGGGCGTTCCCATCCCCCAACCCCCACACTGCTGCAGTGATTTACCTCTCTGCTAGCTGCTCCAGGTGCCTGAAACAACTTGCCTGCACTCCTGAGGAGGGGTGCATGACCGCTCTTGTGGCTTCTCTTTACTTCCCTGTCAGAAAGTCATTTTTCTGCAGAGAAGCAAAGAAATCTGTGGGGGACATGCATTCTGCATGTGCACAGTGGCTCAGAATTCCCCCAGGAGTAATAGTTGTATGATTTTATTAATTAAAATCAATGCAAGACAACATATGACAACCAATGTCTCAGGTACAGAAGGAATCAGAATCCAAGCACTGGTGCACCTCAGTTCCTCTTATTCTCTGCCTGTGGCACATAGGAATCTAGTCTGTGGGGGTTGTAATATTTTGGTCTCATTTCAGTTGTTGGATTTACTGAGTAGGTGTTGGTGGTCTATGATATGCAGGAGGTCAGACTAGATGACCTGGTGGTCCCTTCTGCCCTTAAATTCTAGGACACAGAACTGTTTAGGCTTTCACAGAAGCCTAAAAGTGTGCAACTTACCATGTCATGGATACAAGAACAACAGGCAGTAGAAGCCACCAATAGAAATCTCCCTTGTCAGAGAATACAGCTATAAGCAGTCCCACCAGGACCCCATTATAGCCATGCATTCCCGCTGCTATGGATGATCTGTGTGAGAAAGACAATTGACTTTGAAGGTTTTGTTGTTGTTGAAATGCATCATCACTTAACACTATACCTTCACTTGTTGTGAATTGCTGTTTCCTGTG